>NC_072452.1:26913598-26921098 GCF_027596085.1 Anoplopoma fimbria
ATCATGGGGGTCACTAACGAGATGGAGAAGGTGGAGAAGGTTTTAGACCAGACTGAGATGATCATGGGGGTCACTAACGAGATGGAGAAGGTGGAGAAGGTTTCAGACCAGACTGAGATGATCATGGGGGTCACTAACGAGATGAGGAAGGTGGAGAAGGTTTCAGACCAGACTGAGATGATCATGGGGGTCACTAACGAGATGGAGAAGGTGGAGAAGGTTTCAGACCAGACTGAGATGATCATGGGGGTCACTAACGAGATGGAGAAGGTGGAGAAGGTTTTAGACCAGACTGAGATGATCATGGGGGTCACTAACGAGATGAGGAAGGTGGAGAAGGTTTCAGACCAGACTGAGATGATCATGGGGGTCACTAACGAGGTGGAGAAGGTTTCAGACCAGACTGAGATGATCATGGGGGTCACTAACGAGATGGAGAAGGTTTCAGACCAGACTGAGATGATCATGGGGGTCACTAACGAGGTGGAGAAGGTGGAGAAGGTTTCAGACCAGACTGAGATGATCAGGTTTTTTTCCCTTGCTGACAAACTCCACCCACTTGGGAGGTGCCAGTAACGTCACCAAGTGCTCCTCTGTGTCAGCAATGTCCATATCTGGTGCTTTTGTCTTTTATCCACACGGAACAAAGGGCTCTGATTGGTCAGATATGCTGATGATGTCACTGTGTTTATCCGCAGTTCTCTCTGTCTCTTCTCTCTCTCTGTCTCTCTCTCTCTCTCTCTCTCTCTCTCTCTCTCTCTCTCTCTCTCTCTCTCTCTCTCTCTCTCTCTCTCTCTCTGGTCCAGCAGCGTATCATTCCTCTACTACAATAATGTCACAGCTTTTTTGAGAGGTAAAATTCAATTACAGCAAACCTCCATCTGCACACATACGTCTAAATACACACACACACTATACACACACAACACACACACACACACACACACACACACACACACACAACACACACACACACACACCTATACACACACAACTACACACACACACACATCACACAAACACGTCTACACACAAAGCACCGCTGAGTCATAACAGCCTGGGAGAAACATTTTTTGGTATGTGACTGCATTTAATAACACACACACACACACACACACACACACACACACACACACACACACACACACACACACACACACACACACACACACACACACACACACACACACACACACACACACACACACACACACACATTCGCTGACTCTGCTCTTCGTCGTCCTGTCAGCTAACGTTTCAGCTGTCAGAACACAAACTGCTAAAACTGCTTGTTTTTGGGGGACAGATCTGATTTCTTTAAAGTCAGATTTTGTCCGTTTGTCCGTCCTGAAAGAGAATCATGTCTCCACCTCTGCAGCTGAGTTCATGTGTTCATCTAGGAGGGATTTAGGAAGGAGGGAAGGAACTGAGGGAAGGAACTGAGGAAGGAGGGAAGGAAGGCAGCGGAGGTACTTTACTAAAGTATTTCCATTTTAGATTAATTAAAATAATAATAAAAAATAGAATAAACCAACAGATTAGGATGCATTATAATTTATGATAAAATAAGACTTAATTGATTCAAATATATATTAATAATTATAATCCAATAATATAACATTTATAAATTATTCTGTATAATAAGCACTTTTGGTACTTTGATACTTTTGTACTTTTACGGAACATTTATATTACAGGACTTTTACTTGTAATAGAGTATTTCCTACTTCAATTTCAGTAAAATATGAGAGTAATAAACATTACAAAAATACAAAATAAACATTATATTTATGTAGCACTCTTCAAGAAACTCAAAGCGATTTACGAAAAAGATAAAACAGAGATTACTTCTTCCACCACTGAAGGAAGGAAACAGGAGGTTTGAAGGGAAGAAGGGAAGGAAAGAGGAAGGAAGGAAGGAATTAAAGGACAAATGGAAGAAGAGAAGGACAGATAGAAACGTGAAACGAGTCCACATATGAACCGGAATGAACCAGAACATGATTCTTTCTTGTTTTTCCCCCCAACAGTTTATGAGAATGTAGGACACTCACTCCTCCCTATCTCCTCTTCCTCCTCCTCCTCTTCCTCCTCCTCTTCCTCCTCCTCGCTGTGCAGCCGTCAGCAGATTCCCGCTGCATGAACGAGACGGAGTCAGCTGAACCAGCGGCGCCTCATCCAGCAGCTTTTAATGAAGCAGCTTCAATCTCTCGTTAACGACAGACGATGAGGAGTGAAGAGGAAGAGGAAGAGGAAGAGGAAGAGGCGGCACCACCTGTCATCTACGCCTCCTCTCACGGCAGCAGCCTTCAGGAAATATGTTGATGTGTGAAAAACCTTCAGACAGCAGCTCATACAGCAGAAATCATTACTTTTAAATATATTCCAAAACTGGAAAAGTCATGAAATATAACGACAACATCGAGCATGTTACGCAAACCAGGCCGGTCTCATCCAGCAGTCGCAGCTAAACACACAATAATTAATGTGCTATCATTTTTAGATATCCCATAAAAATAAATGTGTATGTTATTAATGTAAAAAGGAAGAATATAGACCATAAAAACAAACACAGGACGGGAAGTGTGATCGGTCAAACAAGAGCTGATCTTTCCTCCATCAGACCGCTGTTTGTTTCTCATCCGAACAAAGAACGTTTATTTATTCATAACCTAACGTACGTACTTCTGTTGTTTATTTAACTCAAACTAACTAAACAACATCAGTATGATATCCTACGAAAAGTTACTCCTCACTAACACTGCTAGTAACATGGAAACTAAGATTCCATCTTCACAGGAAAAACTTAGTTAAGTTTAGACAACAAAACTACTTAGTTAGGTTAAGACAACTAAACTACTTAGTTAGACAACTAAACTACTTAGTTAGGTTAAGACAACTAAACTACTTAGTTAGGTTAAGACAACTAAACTACTTAGTTAGGTTAAGACAACTAAACTACTTAGTTAGGTTTAGACAACTAAACTACTTAGTTAGGTTAAGACAACTAAACTACTTAGTTAGGTTAAGACAACTAAACTACTTAGTTAGGTTAAGACAACTAAACTACTTAGTTAAGTTAAGACAACTAAACTACTTAGTTAGGTTAAGACAACTAAACTACTTAGTTAGGTTAAGACAACTAAACTACTTAGTTAGGGTGGGTGAGGAGGAAGCAGACAACCGGTTTCTCTGAAATCTGACCCTGAATCAGTTTTACAGCTTTTTTTTTCAAGCTCGACTTCTTTTCTTCACAGGAAGCTGAGCGACTGGAAACGGATCTATCACCCAACACACCTGGAGGGGATCGGCTTACACACACACACACACACACACACACACACACACACACACACACACACACACACACACACACACACACACACACACACACACACACACACACACACACACACACACACACAGAGTGCAGATCAATCGAATCCGTGAATTGTCTTTTTCATAGCTCAACGATTTTGTGATTATCTCCGATTTCAGAGAAGCTTCGTCAGAATCTAACGAGCACCTCGGTTTCCTGCTGACCGTTAGTGTTCATTCAGATTCAGCAGCACACACACACTCACACACACACACACACACACACACACACACACACACACACACACACACACACACACACACACACACACACACACACACACACACACACAGTGACTCCTTGACCTGTGATGAGTCATGGAGGAGCTGTGAGGTTTCAACACACAGATCCAGTCCGACAGCGTTCCTCCGTCGTCTCTTCTTCATGGGAACCGACTTCAGAAGAAGAAGACGAGGAATGTTTGTTTGATGTCTAAACATTCGTGGCGGTTTCCCTTAACTCTACAATCTTACTTAAGGTAAAGATATAATGAAGAATCTATAATATGTTATTTTTGGCAGATACCAGAGGAGGAAGAAGAACTCTGATCGTTTACTTTAACGTAGAAATACACAGTGTTAAAGTACTCTCATATGTATGTAAAAGTCCTGCATTCAAAAGAAGTTAGAGCACAAAAGTAGAAATACTTATTATGCAGAACGGCTCCTTTTAAAAGAAATGATGTAATTTATAAATAGTGATGCATTCATGTTGCAGCAGGTAGAGGTTTCAGTTAAATCAATAATAATACATCATAATCTATTTGTTTTTAGTATTTCGTATTCGTGTATTTGTAAATAAATGCAAGTACCTAAAAATGCTCTTAAGTATAGTACTTGGATAAATACTAGTATATAATGGTACTCAGTTACATTATAGTGCATACTTTAATGTTTCTGGATCTATATGAAATGTTTTTTCCAGGTTTTAATCTTCACATCTGATCAGAGAAACCTGGATTATATTTTTAATTTACTGAAAAATCTAATTGCTTCAGAAAAATGGAAACAATCAGATCTTCAAACCGAACACGGCCTGTTCAAACCCTCCCGTCCTCTCATTCATCAACAGGTGATTTAAAAGCTGCTTTTATATAAAAACTTTTAAGGATCCACACGTCTTGGATTCAGAGCAGCTGAGGCCGAGTTTGTCCGTTTGAGGAGAAACTGCTGCCTGAGGCGCTTTTTCATTTTCTGAGGAAACAAAAAGGAAAGGGCTGACAGCGCACCTTGTTTCCATAACAACAGACGATCACTCCGGCTCACCTGTTGCTCTCCTCAACGCGCTCTTGTGTATTTTTAAAAACAACCGTAAACGTCTGAAAGTCTTTTTATTTCACTTCTAAGAAACATCTTCCTTCACAGTGAGATGTGTCACATGTGTTCAGCTGGAGGATGCGTCTCTCTACGCTCCTCTGCTGTGTCTTCTTGTTTTACTGCGTTACGTTTGGTGATTAAACGACGTGTTGCTCTTATGAATTAAACGTATTAATGAGAATCACCACGTCTCCTCTCTGCAGACGGAGGAGGGTAAATATCTGCTGGTTGAGCAGCAGGAGGCCCCGTTTCCTTGAGTCGCATGAGGCCTCGTGGGAGAGCTTTCAAGTCGTAACCATGGTAACGTAACCCGTCACTCAACGCTCTGACGGGACTCGAACGCGTCGCAACAGCAGAACTCCCAGTCAGACCAGCTGAACTGGTTTGAGACCAGACAGCCGGTGTGTCACATAGACACACTCCTCTGTGTGTGTGTGTGTGTGTGTGTGTGTGTGTGTGTGTGTGTGTGTGTGTGTGTGTGTGTGTGTGTGTGTGTGTGTGTGTGTGTGTGTGTGTGTGTGTGGGGGGGGGTGCTCTCCAAATGAAGGATGAAGGATGTCCTTCTGCTTTTATTGCTCCAGTCAGTGTGTTTTTAAATATTCATTTCTTTCCACTGAAGCCGGCGTCGCATTAAAATTCCCTTTGCAACGCTAATGGCTATCAGCCCGGGGGGGGGGGGAGGAGGGGGAGAGAGAGAGAGAGAGAGAAGAGAGAGAGAGAGAGAGAGAGAGAGAGAGAGAGAGAGAGGAAGAGGAAAACAGGACAAGACAACCAGGGATTAAATACATTTGTTTTCTCTCGTACCAAATTAGTATTGACGGCAGATACCTCCCTACTGCACACACACACACTAACACATGCACACACACACACACACACACACACACACACACACATGGCAGAAAACCCAGCCATGTTGAAATTTAATTACTGAAGTGTGTGTGAGGTGATACTACACACACACACACACGCACACACTACACTACTAATACACACAGAAACTGACACACACACACAAGTGAAAGTGGCAGAGCAGGTTCTGCCCAGCTGCTCAGCTTGACAGTTGAAAGGACACCAACACACTATATATGTATATATATATATGTGTGTGTGTGTGTGTGTGTGTGTGTGTGTGTGTGTGTGTGTGTGTGTGTGTGTGTGTGTGTGTGTGTGTGTGTGTGTGTGTGCGTCAGTATAGCAGCTCGGCTGTCGGAGGAGAAACCAGCAGGAGAGAAAAACGACAAAGTGGTTTCATGTCGACCGCTCAGCATCCATCAGTATAGAGTAGAATACAATGGAATAGGAAGGACATGTATATACATACATACATATATATATAAGCGCTGTGGTTGACGCGGTAACGCCACCGAGGCCATCCAGACCATAATACGTCCACTTTAGGAGACACAGCTGATGAATGAAGCTGGAGGATCTGAGGATTCAAGTCTTTCTTAAAGATGTAAAGAAAGCAGCTCCCTGTTTAAAAAGCAGCTGCAGGAAGTTTACTTGGTTTGTTGAACTCGTTACCGTTACCTGCTCACAGAGTCCATCCAGACTGAACCATCAATATGTGCATTAAGTATTAATGCAGAGCTGCTTTATAGAGAGACAAAGCTCCATGCTGACGGAGAATCAATGGACTCCTCCATTTAACGGCCTATTAAAGGTGTTTTAACTGGAATACTTCTGTTTCTCTTCTTCTTCCTGCATGAATCTAAACTCTGAAAGCAGCAAAAAACAGGAAAAAATGAGAAAATGAGAGTCGGTGAGATTGAGTCGGCTTTGTGAGGCTGACGGACAGAAAGCAGGAAGAAGAGACGGACGTCTTAAAGTCTTAAGGACAAATCCAGCCTCCGTCCACCGTTTGGTTCGAACAGGAGTCGCCTGATCTCTGCTGAGGGAGACACCACAGGTAGGGGAGAGGGATCAACGAGGACATCACTTCCTGTTTGTTGGTGAGGCTTATTAGGAGATGATTATAAATAATCTTATACCTTTCTTATGGATATAAATCGTTTTTGTCAAATGTGAGGATTTTATACTTTTCCTTGATCGTGAAGTGAATATTTTGGCTTTTTGGAGTATCGTTTTGGACAAAAGACATTTAAAGAAATCACACCGGACTGGGAAAGATTTTTCACTATTTTCCTGACCAGGAAATAATACGCAGATCATTTTCAGCCCCGACTCCCCTGAAATGAAGGATAACTGTTCAGTTCTGTTTAGTTTCATCCACATGAATCTCATCCACAATTTTGCATGAAAATAAACAACAAACAACTCACTTTCAAACAGAAAATAAACCTTTTTTTTAACCACTTATTCCAAGAAATCCGAGCAGGAACTCCTGTAGAATATTTCATATGTTGAAATACCATTAAAATAAAGTTTATAATCTATAAACTAGACTTTCTTTTCTCCTGCAAACCTTCAAAACCACACTTTCTGTTATCCACTGCACGGATAAGAAACTGGAGAAAACAAAAAGCAAAATGCACAAAGACATAAAATCAATTCTGGTTTAGTTTCATAAAATCTTCTCACTTGAACTCTTAAGCAGCACTTTGACAAATTAAAAAATGGGACCTCTAAAGAGCGTAAACTCCACTGTTACACTTTTATTAAATTATATTAAATCCTATTTAGATGAAAGAAGTCATGGACTGAAGTCATGCATTGTTGATTTGTAATTATTGGATAGCCGCTAACGCTCGCTGGCGTCACGCAGAACTTCACATCCAACAGAAAGAATCATCTTTCTAGTGAAACGCCAACAAAATGTAATCAATAAAAATGTCTTTGTTA
>NC_072452.1:26926098-26936098 GCF_027596085.1 Anoplopoma fimbria
AAATTCATAGATATAAATGTATTGAACTGATATCTGATATTGATATCTGCACAACAATCAATCACAGACACACTAATACTCACAGACTCATCTCATTAAAATACCTTCAAACCAGTGATTTTACATTTAATGGATCAAATGAAACCCAGCTAGCCTCCAGCGAACCAAATCACTTTCTATACCTGCTAACTAACGAGCTAAACTCTTTGCTAACCTGCTAACATGCCAACCAACTCATCAACAGACTCAACAGTTCATCGCTTCTCACACACACGCTGTGCAGCAGGTCAGAGCTGGTGTGTGTGTGTGTGTGTGTGTGTGTGTGTGTGTGTGTGTGTGTGTGTGTGTGTGTGTGGAGGGGAAACAAGATAATCGACTAACAACAACACACTCCGTTGTTATAACACACACACACACACACACACTTTCCTCCCTCCATTAGTCTGTCAATGGTGTGTTATATCCTCATCACACACACACACACACACACACACACACACACACACACACACACACACACACACACACACACACACACACACACACACACACACACACACACACACACACACACACACACACACACACACACAACTGTTTCAGGCCAATCAATGTTCAGATTCCCCCGAGGCTCCAAATACGTGTCACTCATCCAGTGTGTTGTTCTGCTGCCACGTGTGTGTGTGTGTGTGTGTGTGTGTGTGTGTGTGTGTGTGTGTGTGTGTGTGTGTGTGTGTGTGTGTGTGTGTGTGTGTGTGTGTGTGTGTGTGTGTGTGTGTGTGTGTGAGTAACCCAGAAACTCGGGTCCAGAGTGTGTGTCCTGGTTTACATGTTAACCCAGTTGTTCCAGCCTGATCAGAGATCAATAGCTGCAGCAGGTCGCAGGTTCGATCCTGGTTGACGTCCAGCTGTGTGTCTGATATTTATTATAAAACATAAAAGTGTTGATAACGTTGATAAGTTCCTGTTTATCAATACGGTTATTTATTTAGTTATTGATGTCTGTATCTGGTTTTATAATTTAAAGACAAGTTCAACACTTTGAAAAATGTACTTGTTCGAGTTAAAAACAAAACAAGCTACAGCCAGTTAGCTTAGCTTAGCATAAAGACTGGAAACGGAGGGAAACAGCTAGCATGGCTCAATGTAAAGGGAACTAAATCAACCTTAAAACACGACTTAAACTCACTAATTAAACATGTTTTATGTTGTTTGTTCAAAACATACAAACATGTAATCCATACAATCGTAAAAACACCTTGTTGAATAAACAGTTTATCAGGATGTCAAACCTTTCCTTTAATAAACTGTCACTACAATAGTTTTGGTTACTTCAAGATGTCTAGATTTCCTTTTTTGCACTAATAATAAACAAAAATATAATTTAAAATGTAATTAAAACATAAAATAATAATTTAAAGACAACATAGAGACCATGAATTACTTAATGTTTCATAGCATTCTTATTGCAATATTTACAACAAACAGATTCACAAACTACTTGATAAAACCAGCTCTCAGTCTTCCACTGGAGGTTCTGTATGAAGGCATCATGGAGAACGTAGACGACCACAGAGAAGAAACAGGAAACAGAAACGTGTTCAACGGAGCGGAAAACATGAAGCTTTGATGAAATAACGTGTTAAACTCAGCGCCATTCCTGTTTCATTTTGACCTCAAAAGGAGAGTTTCTCACACTAACGCACACACACACACACACACACACACACACACACACACACACACACACACACACACACACACACACACACACACACACACACACACACACACACACACACACACACAGTCATTCATGTGTGTGTGAGTGTCACTGGTAGTAAATGAAGACAGTGAGGAGCCTCAGAGTCTCAACAGTAGAACCAGGTCAGATAGAAACGCAGCAGATCATCTAATCGTACTATAGTGACAATAATACAGTGACAATTATATTTATATCTTTCATTTTTATTTTGTTTCTCTTGTGTTTGTTGCATTTCTGGAGGATATTTTGTGCAACATGCTTTTATTTTGAAAGATGCAACATAAATATGTTTAAATATGAATTTCTGAAATTAAAAATATAATAAAATTAGATGAAAAATAAATGTAAACATTTTAATAAATATCTGATTAAATGTGCTCCTGAAGAAAATACAAAAAATATTTTATTTATGTAGTTTACTGCTCAGTTAAAGTTTCTATTGATTTTGTTTCCGACACAAAAATGTATATTAGAGCTACTTAAATGAGGAGTTTTATATTTAAGGTAATATTTAAACTACTACTTCGTGTTGTTTAAACTACTATTTAAAGCCCACTCAACATTGCCAAAAATTAAAATTAAAATCTGACAATTACTGTATGTTTACTTTTAAAAGCTTAAAAGTAGTCAAATTTAAATGTGTAAAAAAAAATAAAAAATAGTGAAATGAAACATAATTTGAAGTGTAAGCACTCTGGAGGCACTGACACGAGATGAAGTGCATTGAAAGCAGTTGAAGTGGAGTCGGAGTGGTTCTTTTGGTTTCTATAGAGAGTTATGTATTTCTATAGCGTTGGTCTGGTTGCTATGGCGCTGTTGTCAGGTCATGCATTTGCTCGGGTTCAAGTGAACGCTAACCTCCATCAAAAGAGACGTTATGTTTCTTTAACGCTTTGATTAGATGAAGATTTTACATATTTTTTAATTCTGTTAAATGTTGAATTATGTTTTCTGTATATTTGATTTTCCTGCCTTTAAATTCTTCTTCACACTTCATTCATTCATGTTGCTGGTTGATAAACTCAACATGTGTCTTCTGTTTGGTCTAAAAACACTAAAATATTCACCATGTGAGCTCTCAGAACCTACGCGAGAAACACACTTTCATATCATATGCTACAGACAAGAACTGCCAAGCTGTGCTGCAGAATTACTGCTTTAAAGAGCCTCAGGAAGCATGGACACGCACACACACACACACACACACACACACACACACACACACACACACACTTATACACACTCACACACACACACTCCTCCCTGCAGGCTAACATTAGCATTGTAAATGTAAGAGGCCGCCCAGCAGAGCGCTGAACTCTTCAGACACCGAGCTGCTGCTGCTGCTGCTGACGTAAACACAACCAGGAGAGAAACAACAACAAGGAGACGCCTGGGAAACAGGAAGTACACAAGTACCCCCCCCCACCAACACCACCACCACCACCACCACCACCAACAGACAGATCGATGGAGGCGTTTGCTCAAAGCTGCAGAGTTTACTCAGAGTCCGACTGATCAATGCTGGAGTTTACTGCACAGATTCAACATCCATGTAAAGACACAGCGGAGGTTATTATGGGAGAGGACGGGTAACGAGAGGAGGAGGAGGAAAAACAATTCACAGGAGGAGGTCAAGGTGTAAAGAAGACGACAGCCGTGTGTCATAAAATACGACTAATTAGAACAAATTATGTTTTTCTCGATAATAAACTTCCTGTTTGGGATCCACATTCATCTCTAATTAAAATATAATAAACAGCTCAGTGGGGATAAAACTGAAACACACAACAACACAGCTGTTGTGTTAATCCTTTAGATCCTCAGTGTCCCACAATGCACCTGTTTTAATGACACGTCCAGGTAATCATCAACGACCCAGGAAGTCCGATATCTACAGGCTTCAACACCAGGAAGACAACAATAATAATAATAATTATAATAAAAAATATAATATAAAAAATATAAAATATTATAAAATAAATAATAATAATAATAATATAAATAATTATAAAATAATTATAAAATATATTTTTAAATAATATAAAATAATTTATAATTATAAAATAATAATATAAGATGATAATCTGACTGTGTTTCCACTTTATTATTCATCATGGTCACATCTACATACAAAGTTTTTTTCTTTATGTTGCCTTTAACTTTGTGGCAGTTTTTCTATCACTTTTTTTTCTGTGTTTTTACGCTACTAGTTCCTAACAAGAGTTATCCACCAATTAATCCGTGCACTCCAATAACAAGGATTGATTATCAACCATCTAATTCAGAGGCCTTGACCTCCAGGTTTTCTTTGTGGTAATTCAATTAACTGCTGTGGAGGATAAAATAATGAGGATTCTGCATCTTGACCTCACCTGAAGCTCATCAGCAGCAGGAAGAAAACTAACTCAGCACATTGACAGTGAAGCTCTGCATGAAACAACATGGTGGAAATAATCAATAATCACTCCGACCAGCTTAAAGAGTGAGACACGGGTTTAGCATTTCACTCCTATAAACACAGACATGCTCACTAATACTCCACCTTTATTCAGAATATGACAATATACTGAACATGATATGGTTCATGTAAACACCATATTATGTTTTTAATAATCTGAATATTTGGTGCATGTAAAGTTAATTACAACCTTTACGTGCTCACTAATATGCATCCATAACAATATTCTGAATTTGATAAAAGGTCATGTAAACATCATATTCTGTTAGATATTCAGAATGGGTTTGTGGACTACAGTTTCTTTGGCTGTCGTCATCTTTGTTTTCGGTCGATCTTGTTTTTCTGCAACCAGTGAACAGGAAGTGACCATATATGGAGTGAGGAGGAGTGACGTAGAGACGCCGTATACGTCTCTGGTGTGGACCTGTCAATCAGTGTGTAGCCCCGCCCTAAAGCATCCCCTGCTTTATGGTCTGTTTGACTCTAAATGGAGCATCATTTACTAAATGAACATCATGCTGTATTGAAGAAGACTTTTAAACCAACAGACGGAGTTCACCTTTAATCTCACCTGCCGAGCTCTGATTGGCTGAGATGAGCCGTCAAACGTTTCATCACATACGACATGGAGAGGAACAGCGAGGAGTCCAGCTTCATGTTGTTTCAGCACTTTGATAACATCTTTATACATTTTAAAGTGCATGTTTGATAAAAAATGCACGACTGCCAGCGAGGGATCAAAACAGAACAGAAACCAGCAGAGGTTTGATTGTGAATTCCACATTTTCTCTCATCCGAATACAAATAACTCCAAAAATAAAAAACACAACCTCTCGGCTTTAACGCAACAATATCACACCTCACCGACAGCGTGGAGGTCAAAGGTCAGAGGTCACAGCACCCACACAAAAGGCTGACTAACATTCCAGAGAGTGGGGATGATGAAGGAGAGGAAGAAGAGCCGAGGACGGAGAGAGTATGTGTGTGTGTGTGTGTGTGTGTGTGTGTGTGTGTGTGTGTGTGTGTGTGTGTGTGTGTGTGTGTGTGTGTGTGTGTGTGTGTGTGTGTGTGTGCCGCCCTGAAACCAGAGCTCATTCAAAGTTAATCAGGCACGCTGCTAACTTCTAACTTATTTAAATCCGCTGTTCTTCTTCCTCTCTTCGGCTTCCTCTCCTCACTGAGGCTCAGACTGATGAACGACACCGAAAATCACTCAGAGACTCAAACCTCAAACTACAGCTTCACCTCGCTTTGTTTTTTACATATCAACTGTATCAGACAACATGGATCCATAGTTATTTAGTGAAGATAACCAAAGGAAACATCCCCATCGAGGATTCCAACCACGTCCCTTCAAACTATGCAGGCTGGTCTCATCCAGCGTTCATAGCTAAACCTACGAATAAATAATGTGCCTGAATAGATAGATATCCAACGAAATGATTTGGTATGTTATCCACGAAATCATGAACCAGGAAGTATGAAGACCACAAAAACCACACAGGTGTAACTAAGTATCTCACCATCTTTCCTTAAACCTAACTAAGTAGTTTAGTTGTCTTAACCTAACTAAGTAGTTTAGTTGTCTTAACCTAACTAAGTAGTTTTGTTGTCTCAACATAGTTTCTTGTGAAAACAGAAGTTTGATTTCAAAAGACTGTATTCATGTAAAGAGCAGAAATTGACACGTTGCTGGACTTTTTGTTAGATATCGCACAAACTGTTGAACTATGAAACTCTACTTATCCCTCTAACATACATAATGTCTTTCAAAATAAAGGTCCAACGTAGTTTCCTTACGCACCAAAACTACTTGGTCAAGGTTTAGGAAAAGGATTGTGGTTAAAATAAGTGTGTTTGTAACATAACTGACATCAGGTAAGTACTGAAGTTACGTAACAAAACTACGGTAAAATAAGTAAATATTGACTTGATTTCACACGGGACACAAACAGTGGTCTCCGTGGTGAAAGTCCTGTGTTTGTTTGAAAATGAGTTCTTTTTTCTGCATTATTGCACAAAGAGAAATATAAAATGTCATCATGACAGCCTGCAAAGTTTTACAGAAGTTTCAGCTATCAATGACACAGTCCAAGGTTTACTGTACACATCCAACCATTATGTGGACATAATAGTCCTGAATATTCCTTCCGTGTATTTATCCAGATGTCCTTGGGCTTAGCTCTGTTATATTTTATGTGTTAGGACATTGAGAGAAAAGCAAAAGCTGCAGTCACATTCCTTTTATGTGCTCACATACTTGGCTTCCTGATTCTGAAGGTTGTTTTTTCAAAGGATGAATGTGAGAATACAGACACAGTATTAATGTTAATAATAAGCTGATAAACAGGAGCTGTTCTGTTTGTTTTAAAGTCGATGTCTCCCTCAGTTTGTTTCTTTTAAAATCATCGAGTATTTCACTAAAGATGCAAATATTATCTAAGAATCCAGAGAATTAAGTTTGAGTTGTTTTTATACTTTCTTCTATTCTATTTATTATCTTGTGACCCGCAGAGGAGGAATCTTGACCCCTGAAACCCAGTGTGGGATGATTCAAACAAGAATAGCACTACAGTAATGAAGTGAATCATTAAAACTAATTTGGTTTATTAATCTAACATAATTGGTCCAGTAAGAATACGAAGCCATGTGCCAAACTGTTGGAATATTATGAATATATACACCTCATTTTCTCTGTTAAAATCAAAAAGTATAAAGTCAAATCCAAAGTCCAGAGGTCAAAGGTCACATCATGGGTGTTTGTCTTGAGACTCAAGGTCAAAGGTCAAGCAGCAGCTCAGGTGCAACGCGGGTGTTATATCAGTAGATCCAGCAGCAAATCAGGCTGCAGATTATTACTGAATGTAATGAGACAATTATACTCTTTACAACTCACCTCTAATGTCAACACACAAACACACACACACATAAACACACACACACACACACACACACACACACACACAAACACACACACACACACACACACACACACACACACACAAACACACACTCGCCTGAGCAGCACTGGAGGCAGTTAAGTGTTTCTCCGAGGCGTTAAGGGACTTTCTGCCTCTTCCAGCTGTCAGAACCAAAATTCAATGATGGACGATGATTGGCTGTGGCTGCCAAGAGTACACACACACACACACACACACACACACACACACACACACACACACACACACACACACACACACACACACACACACACACACACAGCTTTTCTGAAGCTGCTGGTGAAATATTCAGTGCTGCGCTCACTAAAGGCAGCTCATCTGCCTCAAGACATTTACACCTCATTTTGGCAATTTAGTGTGGCATCCCTCCTCCAGCCCGACACTCACACACACTCACACACACACACACACACACACTACAAACACACTAAAGTCAAGCTAGTTAATTCCAGCCTCAGTGTACTTCTACTGCGCTAAACCCACTCTGTAGTTCTCTAAGGCAGAACTCAAACCAAAGCTAATCGCTAAGCTAAAATATGTGCACACACACACACACACACACACACACACACACACACACACACTGATGTAAGTTTTATAGTTTTATGTGTATTAAGGTTTGAATGTGAAGCAGCAGGACAGTCAGTTACACTGTTTAAATCTATCTTCACATTAACAGAAGCACTACCCTGAGCCTTCCTCTGAGCACTTATTGTATTCATATTAGTTTGTTGACTTATTGTATTCATATTAGTTTGTTGACTTATTGTATTCATATTAGTTTGTTGACTTATTGTATTCATATTAGTTTGTTGCACTTATTGTATTCATATTAGTTTGTTTCTGTACTTTTGCTCTGGTTTATGCTTTAAGATGCTTGTTTAAGAAAGGAGATGCACTGATGACTTCTGGTGACTAGTAGTTCTCTTGAATACCTATGTTGAATACACTTCCTGTAAGTCGCTAAATGACTGTAATGTAATATAATGTACTGTACTGTAATGTAGACTAATCTACTATATGGTACCAGCCACCTCACCTGCTGACTAACCAGCTAAACCTCAGCTGTCTTGTCCATCCAACCAGTCCTCCCACCAACTAATCAATCTGCTATCCAACCAAGTCACCTTAACCCACTGACCTGCTAAGGCCTCAGCTCACTAGCATGCTAAAATACAGTTAACATGGCAGCTAACATGCTAACCAACCATCTACCCCTGTGGCCTTATGAGGACACATGGAGGCTTCATTTACTCACCTCTACAGCTACCGGTTACCTTCAACCAGGCTAACAAGCTAAAGTTAGCATTCAGTGTTTACAGTATTCAACACTAAACAAAACAATAAAAGCAACGGATCAGAAAAGTTCAAATAGGTGAAATATGGAGTCTGGAGAAGGTTTGGGATTCAAACTCTTAGTGCCCGCCTCCTGCTGGTATATTGACCAGATCCTAGCTCACTGATTGGTCAGCTGGAACCATCAGTCAATGGGTGAGCGAGGATCTGACCAATAGGAGAGCAGAAGGCTGACACCTGAGGGTTTCTCAAATCTCCTTTATAAGTGGGCCTCTATTGTCACTGATTTTAAAGTTTTAACATTTTATTTAGTTTTTTTACCTTTATCATACTTTATGTCATGTCATGTGTTTTATTGCATTTATTATTTATTATTTTGCATTTATTTTATATTGTTATTGTTTTATTTTGTGTTTCTTTCTCTTTGACTTCATTTTATTATAACTGGACCAACACATGTGCTTTCTTGTGCTTTTGACAGAGACCTGCAGAGACTTTTCAGTAGTGGAGGAAATACTCTGATCTTTGACTAAACTAACCACCTTAACTAACTTAAGAATACAACAGTGTAGAAACACTCGGCTACAAATAAAGTCCTGCATTAAAAAGTTTACTTTCATTGTTATTGTTCGTTTCCTGATTAAACTTCAGTTTTTAAACTGGTTTAAAATGTGCATCACAAGTTCCCACAACCCAAGATGGAGTCTTTAAACTGCTTCCAACAGTCCAAACCACTAAGACAACGCAGAAAAATGATATAAAACATCAAAGCAGCAAATCCTCATATTACAGAAGCCGGGATAAAAGAATATTTGAAGTTTTTTCTCTGAGTAAATTACTTCAAAGCGGTTTCATCGGCAGAGAGAAACTGAACACAAACAGGATTTTGGGGATTTCAGGCTGACAAATGAGCATACTGTGAAGATCAGCAGTCGGTCCGCACGGCAGATCCGTCAGACCAAACTACCCAGCAGCCCCTGCAGCGGCACGCTGGCTCGCCATGTGTTTATTTATCAGTTGGGTTTTTTTCGCCGTGGAATCGCCCCATCGGCTGCTCGGCCAACCGCAACATCAAATAACGAGCCGCTGGCCGACGGACTCCACGATGGAGGACACGGAGAGGAGACCGAGATGTTACCTGTCCCACACACACACACACACACACACACACACACACACACACACACACACACACACACACACACACACACACACACACACACACACACACGGCTTCATGACCTCAGGCTGAATGCAAAGCGTAAGCAAACACTGATGACAGAGGAGGTGTGTGTGTGTGTGTGTGTGTGTGTGTGTGTGTGTGTGTGTGTGTGTGTGTGTGTGTGTGTGTGTGTGTGTGCGTGTCTGAACATGCCTCTACTCCCCATAGAAAGGCTCGGGGCCCCGTGTGACCGTCGCTTTAAGAGCGTTGTTCGTCGTGGCTTCCAGGTGTGTCATCCCTCCTTTCTGTCCTCCGTTGTCACCTTTTGTGTCTCCACTTCTACACATGCTTTTGGA
>NC_072452.1:26943598-26978598 GCF_027596085.1 Anoplopoma fimbria
TTCAAAGTCTGAAGTGTGTGTGTGTGTATCTGTGTGTGTGTGTGTATATGTGTGTGTGTGTATATGTGTGTGTGTGTGTGTGTATGTGTGTGTGTGTGTGTATATGTGTGTGTGTGTGTGTGTGTATATGTGTGTGTGTGTGTGTGTATATGTGTGTGTGTGTGTATGTGTGTGTGCAGCTGTTGATCAGGTTTTGTTGTGTGATGATCAGCGTATATGTGTGTGTGCAGCTGTTGATCAGGTTTTGTTCGTCGTGATGATCAGCGTACATTTAACGTTACTGTATCCTACATGCTAACACTTAGCCTAGCATGTTCACTCACATTCACACGTTTATGAGTTTGTGCTGTATTGTGTCAACAGGCCCTTTTGCAGCACGGTTACATGACTGAAATCATATCAATAGACAGCATGCTCGTGATTAGCATCGTAGATGAAGTCCAGCAGTTGACATTAAGCTTTTTAATGTTCTGTATTCTGTCATGTAGCATGAGAGCATGGTGGATGAGGAAGCTGGCTCATTCCATAAAGAACAGCTGAGGTTTAGAGCCTTTGAGGTGACGGACAGAATGGTTCATGTTGACGGTTATGAAGAGAAAATGCATTTTAATTAAAAAGCATTTTAAAAATCAAAACTACAATTTGAAACTTTTTTTTTTGTATATATATTTTTTTCTTGTAATTCTCATAATTAATTTGCAAAGGTTTCCATGAAGGTGAACATCCACAGGTTCATTCTGTGGTCTCCAGCAGTCGAGGTTGAAGCCGCCTTGCTCGAGAGCACAGCGGCCGTGGTGGCGATGAGGAAGTGTCGGGTTCAAACCAACGACCAGCGTCTCTGATCAACACATCAACACGGGAGTTTAAATATGAAGCACATAGAAAAAGGTTTTCTACGTTTATTCACTGTGGAAAAATAAATAAATATCTAATAAACATTAATTTATTGTCTAAACATTTTCTATAAACTGCTTCTAATCCATCATACACTCTGTTTGCTGCCGGATCAATAATGTATCTGATCGTATCCATTTATAGAAGTATAACGTTACCTGTCACATTATTCATTCAGGGCACTTATTGCACCATTAGCGTCCAACTCTAAATATTAAAGATAGATAGATACTAGAAGTTGTTTTTATATTTATATATATGTATGTATAGTTCTCTGTCTTTGTTCTTTCATACTCGTCTGCACATAAAAGCTTCTTATTTTGTTTATTATGTCTTTTTCTTAATGCAAAACAGACAAAATGAATAAATTACAGCTCGGGGGAACTATTTATTTGTGATTTTAATCTGATAAATTCAAAGTTTTTCTTCTGAGAAAAGTCAAAGATTTTAATGTAAAGTATGTTTTCTATTTCTATACATTTGTTTCTGATGATGTGTCCGTCCAGATATTCCTACACACAATATTTAGTGTAAAAATAATATAATTGAAGCAAAATAAGAATATAAATTGTATATTATAAAGTTATAAAATTGTTCCTTGACAAAAAAATCATTTTAATCTCATAAATTCAAAGTTCTTCTGAGAATATTAGCATATATATTTATTTATTTATTTGACATAAAATACGCCGTCATAGCCAATAAAGTTGATTGTGATTTAAAGGCTTTTATGCATTTACATTTTCTCTCCACGTGTGAAGGATGGAAATGAAGATGGTGACACTCTCCAGCCCCACTGTTCCCAGTAGGTGACCCCGCCCACCATGACCACCCAGTGAATGCACAGAGCGCCACATTTAACATTTTAAGCAACATGTTTTATTGAAATAAAATCTGCTTTTGAGCTGTAAAAAACAACAAAAAAAACATCTGTACATGTATTTCCGAAGAAGAAGAAGAAGAAGAAGAAGAAGAAGAAGCGTTCATGACTGAGCAGGTGTGTGACGTTAACGGGCTAACTGCTAACGTAGCCGCTAAAGTAGCCGCTAACACTGACAGGAAGTCTGCTGCTCCGCCCGAAAACACGATGGTGATGACGGTGAACACACATGGCAGGTGTGTGTGTGTGTGTGTGTGTGAGAGTCTTTGGTACAGGTGAACAACACACACACACACACACACACACACACACACACACACACACACACACACACACACACACACACACACACACACACACACACACGATAAGCAGATGAAAAGGTACAAATCATAAACAACAGATACTGGTATGTATGTACAGTCTGAACACACCTGGATGTGATTGTCTCTCACAGTGCACGTTTTTAATCACAACCCCCCCCCCCCACCCCCCTTTTTGTACATTAAATAAAATAGAGCAAGGCACTCTGGGTAAAACAAGGCGTAAAGCGTGGCGCCTTATATAATGACCTGCTGTTAAACTGTGCAAACGATTGACTTTTTCAAACCCGGCTGAATTAACGGTGGTGTTCCGGCCGAGCTGACGGAGGAGATGGAGGTAAAGAAACGGTTGTTTTAGTCTCGGTACCGTTTGGTTCCTTCATAGCGGCTCTGAACAACCCTCCCTCCCTTCCTCCTCTTTCCTCCTCCCTTTGCTTTCTCCCCCCTCCTCACTTCTTGGCTCCCTCATTGAGCTGAAATGACCTTAAATTGGTTCTGAACTGGATGGAAGCACTTTAAAGTGCAGTTCAGTCCAGTTCAGTCCAGAAAGCCAAGAAAACAGTAGAAAATGGGAAACAACAAAAAAAACCACACAAAAGAAATCAGGAATTCACAGTCACTCTTCTGTTCACTCTTCTGTTCACTCTTCAACAAGCTGATCAGAGCATAAAGAGCAGCTTTAAGAAAAACATGAAATAATAACACATTCAGACTAAATGAGGATGTCAGCGTGAATAATTAAAAAAGCTCCTTCATCTAACCCGCAGTGACAAAAGGTGAAACTGAACACAAAAGGAAAAACATGTGGAAGCTGAGGATAGACCCGTATGGGATTATCAACATTTAACATCTTCATATATCCAGAACATGCACCACTTTAATGCATACTCTCTTTAATTAAAACACTGTAAGAATTGAACATTTTTGAACATGAGATTGTGGAACAAAAATCAACACAAAATAAAACAGAATATATAAAAACAACCCTCAGATACGTTCTGGATCATCAGAGTTCATTTTAGGGGGTTGTGGTCACCAAAAGATTAATATTGCTAAGCCCATATTTGGTCTATCCCTTTATGAAATCTTTTTTAATGGTGTGAACAAAAAAACCCAACTGAACAGAAATGGAAAAACACAACCAAAACTGAACAATGGAACCTGTTGGGTGCTGTGAAGTGGGGGGGTGGGGGGATCAGTGCAGCTTTTGGTGGAAGGATATCGGCGGTGCCAAAATAAAAGTCCCGGCGTGGCTACCACACCTGCTTGGTCCAATAGATGTCGTTGTTGTAAGTTGGCGTGTTTGCGTAGTCTCCTACCTGTTTGCTGCTGTATTTGGGCGGGTTGGCCTTGTAGCTGTAATCCGAATATTGGTCGGAGCCCGTGGAGTTGTTGTCGCCCGTCCCCACGAAGGTGTTGGTGGCGGGGAGGTCCTGCACGGCCTGGTGCTTCTTGGAGGCGGAGGGCGACTGAGGCTGCAGCTGGATGGAGGGCAACGGGGAGTTGGAGCGGTAGTGGCGCCCCAGATCGGGGCTCCCCGGCGGGTAGTTGAGGGGCAGGTGGATTCTGGGGCTGTCGTTCACGTCCTCGTTGATGAGGTTGAACTTGAGGCCTTTCTGCAGGCCGGCCTCCACGTCCTCCTCCAGCGGCTTCGCCGGTTTGGGAGCTTTCCCCTTCTTGCTCTTCTTCCCTTTGCCGTTCTTCGGACCCTGCTTTGGAGCGTACAGGTCCTTGCTCTCCTTCTTGCCGGCCTGGTAGCCGCTCTTGGTGTCTTTCTGCAGCCGGTGCCTGATGACCACCACGGCCACGATGACCAGGATCACGCCGGCGATCCCCGCCAGGCTGCCGTACAGGATGTTGCTGCGCTGAGCGAGGGCGTAGTTGGGGTCTCCGGCGATGTCGTGGTCCAGAGGGGTGTAGAGGCTGTGCCCGACCAGCGCCTCGATGAGGGAGACGTTGGACTTGGTGTCGTTGACGAAGACGTGGACCAGGGCGGTGGTGTGGCGGGGAGGTTTGCCCTTGTCGCTGACCCGCACCACCAGGCGGTGCAGCCCGTTGTGCTTGCCGGTGAACTCCTGCACCAGCGTGATCTCCCCGCTGTTTGGCGAGATGTGGAACAGGCCGTACGGGTTTCCTCCCGTGATGGTGTACAACAGCTCGGCGTTGGGTCCGGAGTCCATGTCCTCGGCCTCCACCACCTCCACGCTGGCGTCCGGCGGGGTGACGGGGGACATGTACTTGTAGGTGGAGTTGGCCGGTTTGGTGACGTAGGGGGCGTTGTCGTTCTCGTCCAGGACGTTGATGGTCACACCCACGTAGGAGGATCGCGGCGGGTCGCCGCTGTCCACGGCCTTCAGCCGGAACGTGTAGGTGCTCTCCTTCTCGCGGTCGAAGGAGATGCTGGACAGGATCGTCCCCGTGCCGTTCTGGATCACAAACTTCCCGTTGTCCGGTTCAACGTACAGCCTCACCCGGGCGTTCTCGCCTTTGTCGGCGTCGGTAACCGTCACCACACCGACGGGATTGAGCGGCTGCATGTTCTCGATGACGGAGAAGCTGTAGCCGCTCAGCATGAACTTGGGGTCATTGTCATTGCGGTCCAGAACGTTGACCACCACGGTGGCGGTGCCGGTTTTGCTGGGGACGCCCTTATCTGCCGCCGCCACGCGGAACTCGTAGCGCTCCGTCTCCTCCCGATCCAGCAGGTTCTTCACGCGGATCTCTCCGGTGCTGGACTCGATTTCAAAGAGCCTGGTGGCGGCGGGCTCGATGATGCTGTAGGCCATCTCGGCGTTGGTGCCGCTGTCCGCGTCCGTCGCCATGACGTCCAGCACCTTGTCACCCGGCTGGTTGCCCTCCGAGAAGTCCACCTCGAGCACCGCGGGGGAAAAGATAGGCGAGTTGTCGTTCATGTCCGTGACCTGCACTTTGAGGGAGTTGGAGCTGGACAGCGCCGGGTTCCCAGAATCCACCGCCACTATTTCAATCCTGTAATCCCTGACGCGCTCGTAATCCAGCGGGGTCGTCGTCTGCAGGAAGTACTTCCTCTTTCGATCGTTGGACGACTCGCTAGCCGGTCGGAGCTGAAACGGGACGTCGCCGGCAACCACGCACGTCACCACCGCGTTCTCCCCCTCGTCGCGGTCCGACACCTGGACCAACGCCACGGGCGTACCGATGGGCATGTCCTCGGAGATGTTGGCCACGCCGTCCTGGTGCGTCACCAGGCCGATGCCGCGGATCTCGATGGCCGGTGCGTTGTCGTTCTGGTCCCTGACGTTGAGGGTCACCAAGACCTTGGAGCTCTTGGAGTTGGGCCCGCGGTCTTTGGCGACCACGAAGAACTTGAGGAAGCTCTCCTCCTCGCGGTCGACCAAACCCTTGACGTAGATGACGCCCGTGGAGCGGTCGATGCGCAGAAGCCTCTGGACGGCCTCCGACGCCTGATGGAGGCTGTACTCGATCTCCCCGTTGGTGCCGGTGTCCGCATCGTTGGCTCTGACCTGCAAACCAGAACAGAAGAGTTTTCATGAGCAAAACAAACAAACAAAAGGTTGTGCAATAATGCCGTTATACCTCAGTTATGACTCGTATTCTTTGACTTACAGAGATCATCACTAATGCAACGCTGCAAAGCTCTCTCCCTGCCGTGTGTGAAACATAATAGAGGATCAAAGCCGATCACACACCCACACAACAACATCTAACGGCCTGATGCAGCAGATCATTGGGGTCTAATGGGCAGATGAGTGAATGTTAATGTTCCTCTCATTATCAGAAAGAGAAGCCCGGCTCCTCGGGGCCCATTAGAGAGACCTGGAGGACGGAGCAGCCTCGGACACGGTCCGGCCATCGAACGCTCCAAACCAGAAGTAAATGGAGTCGATTAGGAGGTACGGTCCGTCAGCAGAATATCACTTAGCGAGTCCTCGTTAGGACGCCGCTCCATCCACACATCTAATACGCTTTAATTGCGTTCATTCAACGCCACGGCTGCTGTTGAGGAATGTAGGTCGCTGTGTAGTTTTTAAATGAACTAGTTGTTGAGCAGCTGATTTAAATGTCGCCCGCTGCTGCTGGTTCAGCGTTTTTACCTTCCACAGGCTTCACCTGGGACTTACAGGGTTTTTAAACTTTAAGGCCATTATTCCTTTTAAAGCAGAACTGGATTTGGGCCAAGCGTGCACTCAGCAAAATAATCTCTTAGAAGTCCTAAAAAATATAGCTTTCTTACTAAAGAAGGAAAAGAAATCTGCCAGTGAGGATTATTTAACACGATTTAAACCAACAAATAAAACCAAGGACACAGGAATCGAGATGCCTTTTTTTAAAGGAATGGACTTATTGTAACTTACATTCTTAGTACACTCATAAACATTCTTGCCAAGAGTAAGAGGACAAGATTGATACCACTCTCATGTCTGTAGGATAAATAGCCTGTTAGCTTAGCTTAGCACAAAGACTGGAAACGGGGGAAACAGCTGTACTTTCATATTTACTGCACAAACATGAGAGGGGTATTAATCTTACATTACATTACATTACATTCTAATCTAATCTTCTCATTAAACTCCCAGCAAGAAATCAAATAAGCCAAATTCCCCAAATTTCTGTAATGTTGAGCTAAAATTTTGGGGAATTAAAGCATCTGATGGGATGAAAAAAACGTTATTAATAATATTATTCTTATCTATTTGTGTTCATACAGACTTTGTAGCTCAACGTGCTGTAAATTAAAAAATAAATTGAAACAAAAACCAGATAAAATGAATAAATGTGGCAGGAGAAGATTAACCTTCTATTAAAACCAATGTCAACACTTAAAAGGGTTTTAAAGGTCAAAGAATCTTCTTTTAGTTCCTACTGCCACATAGTAAACATCCCGTTTCCTTCAGGACCACAGACTGTGACGGACCGGCCCTCGTCAGAGAGGTTAAGGTTAAAGAAAGAAATTATAATTCCTCCCGACCATTGATTTCCTTTTTCCTCCTGTGTGGCTCTGAGCGGCAGACGGCGGTGAATTATTGACAGCTTCTGAGAATTGTGTATTGAACAGTTGAGCCGCGGCTGATGAGGCCAGAGCTGAGCTGGCTGCTCTCCAAGGCCACTCGGCAAATAAAACACACGGCGTTTATCTCCCCCGGTTAACAATTAACCAGCCAGACGCCGAGCAGACGCTCTGCACCACATTACACCACATTACACCACATTACACCGTCACTCTCTCCAGCAGGCAGGAGGCCGTCAGACTGAAACCTGAGAGTCACCGCAGGAAGATGATCCATCAGCGTTTATATCTGAAATACGCTATAATTACAGGTTCAGTGTGTTCGGGACGCCTCCTCTTAATTGATTAATCAGCTGGGTGTCAGAGAAATATCTCTTATATCGCCTTCTTCAATTATAGCATTTAATAAGATTTAGATTTAGAGATGGTTCTTCTGAAAGAGGGGAATAGAACCGCAGCAACAATGTGACACATTTCTACAATCACACTAATAAATGATCTTATGATTATTAGTTTATTAAAGCTTCACTTCTTCCTCTGATTGGGTTTTTTCTGAGGTGGGCGGGGCTTAGTGAGGGGAAATAGGTCACATGATACGGTGCACCAATCAGGTGCAAGAGCAATATTTGAATTCAAAATGTTACAACGGTAGTCTGTCAATCAAATCATGAAATAGTTATATCAGCTGACTGATAAACTCTTAATAAATATTAATATTAATATATATAAAGTGTCTCAACTCAAGGTTCACTCACTCGTTCATTTAAAGGGGCTTTCGACTTTGAGTTTTGCTCATTTCTTCACGATTATATCAAATATACTTGAATGTGTTCACCTCTGTTGGTTCAGGGAGACGGTAAGAGATGTTTATGAATACTTAAACACTCATGACGGGGTTAAAATCTCCAGAAGAAGCCAGTAAAAGGACCTTGAGTTCAGAGTTTTTAGTCGAGAACTTTTTGGGCTCATAAATATTCATGAATATTTAAATATTAACCGACTTTGACTGAAATAAAAATCCATTTTAAAATCAGATTTTTGAGAGAAAGCCGGTTAGAATCTGTGAAACGCAGCGACGTCCTCCTTTAAAAGAGCGAACCCATAACCCCCGTGGATAACCTCATGACTCAGATGAAGTCATGCACGGCGTCTCTGGTCGCCACGGCTGGTCGTGATGACACAGCGAGGCGTGTTTGAGCCCGGCCTTCCTCCCGCTCGCTCCACCGTGGACGGGGCTCAAAGGTGAAGTTGACTCAGTGGTTAATATGTGACGACGTGCAGAGAATCCCACGCCCTGCTTCACCTCCCAACGCACCGTCTGTCCGTACGGGTGATTGAGCAGCGTCCCAACAGAAACAGGGACATTTATCTGGAACGTTTGCTCAGGATTCTGGGAAATGTTGCTCAACTGAATCCTGATATGAACTTCAATCGAATAAACACAGCGATGGAACAGGTGGAGCTTCAAACCCTGAACTACACCTTAAAAACAAGGTTCAAACAAACCTTTATTTACAGCAGACTCCTTCTTCTCCTTCTCACTGATACTTTATTAATATCTTATTTCTTTACAATAAAGTCTAAGTTTTAACTGAATTATCTGAACCGCTGATGAGAAAGAGAAAGCAAACCCTGAACCCTGAAATCAATGATTAATCTACTGATTGTTTTCTATTCCATCAATCAATAATTTATACAAAAACAAATGTGAAAACTGCCCGACAGAAGCTGAGAGAAGCAAAGTGACGTCTGCAAAAGTCCTGACCATCAATAAGCTGGAACCAGAGAATGTTTGCCTGATAAATGACTTAATCCATAATCAGAGTTATTGATTAGTTTCATGTCTAAATGAGGTGTTTGTTGCAGCATTGGTTTAGATAATATGGATAAACTAGAGGTAGGAATGGTGCAAAATGAACCGAATGTCTGCACTCATTTGTGTAAATCTACATACAGCATATGTTTGTGTTTTAAAGTGTGTGTGTGTGTTGAGTGTGTGTTGTGTGTGTGTTGAGTGTGTGTTGAGTGTGTGTAGTGTGTGTAGTGTGTTTAGTGTGTGTAGTGTGTGTAGTGTGTGTAGTGTGTGTAGTGTGTTGAGTGTGTTTCGTGTGTGTCGAGTGTGTTTAGTGTGTTTAGTGTGTGTAGTGTGTGAGTTGTGTTGAGTGTGTAGTGTGTGTTGAGTGTGTAGTGTGTGTAGTGTGTGTTGTCCTGACCTGCAGCACAGAGTGTCCCTGAGGACTGTTCTCGGGTAGCTCCGCCTCGTAGTGGCTCCTCTCAAACTTGGGTGCGTTGTCGTTCTGGTCGCTGATGGTGACCCGCAGCAGAGCGCTGCTCGCCCTCGCCGGCTTCCCGCCGTCCACCACGCGGATGTTCAGGTCGTACGAGTCCTTCCTCTCGCGGTCCAGGTTGCCCATGACGACCAGCTGGGGCAGCTTCTCCTCCGAGTCCACGGCGACCTGCAGGCTGAAGAGCTGGTCGGCGTCCGGCCCCGTGCTCAGCGAGTACTCGGCCACGCCGTTGGTGCCGGAGTCCCTGTCGGTCGCCATGGGGATGGAGAAGAGGGCGCCGATGTGCGTGTTCTCGGGGATGGACAGCGTGAGGATGGGCGAGGAGAACTGCGGCGTGTTGTCGTTGATGTCCATCACCTCGATGCGGCCCTCGATGAGCCGCGGCCCCGAGCTGATCCCCTTCACCATGTCGGTGATCGACACCTCGAACTCCAGGAAGCACTTGTCGCCCTCGAACACGTTGCGACAGTCCCGCAGCGTCTCGCGGTCGATGGGGATCTCCGTGGTGTAGATGTCGCCCGTCTTACCGTCCACCCGCAGGTACGGCGAGCCCACCTCCAGCTTGTAGAGGTGCCCCGTGTCGGGCAGGCCCTGGTCCGCCGCCAGGCTGCCGATCAGCGTGTTGGGCGGCTGCTCCTCGGGGACGCGGTACAGGATGTCGGAGGGCGCCGCGTTGCAGGACGCCTGCAGGACGACCGCCAGGTACAGAAGGAACGCCGCCATGTCTCCGCCCGACAGCACCGCTCTGAAAGAGACGGAGGAAACAGATTAGAGAGGCCGGACCGTCACTCATCCTCCAGACGCCACACGGACAACAACAGAAGTCCACAGATTTATATCAGCGACGCTCGGGACAGATTGTGCGATCCGTCTCCTCCGGACCCTCAATGTGTCCCAAACGGGTTTTATTTCAGGTCTCGTGTGCAGAGAGCAGCCGAGCGGCTCAGACGGATGACTTCCTGCCGCCGCCAGTCAAACCCGCTCTGACAGGAAGACAAACCGAGCGCCGCCGGAGGGGACAACGCCTCCGGAGAGAAAATACTGAGGAGAGGCCGCCAGAAAAAGAACTTTTTAATGCTGAACAGAACCGACAGACAGAAAGATGTATGGAGAAGTCTCAGAGGACAGAAAATACTAAATGATTGATAAATGATGGTCTGTTGTGATCAGACGGCGCTGACATTTGGCTCATGGACGCTGGTCAACGAGGACGGAATACAAACGTTGATGAGTCCTCCTCTAACAGGGATCGTTGTGTTACTATCCTCCGCACAAAGTGGGCATCCGTCCCAGGGCCTCTGCCCCCCCGAAGGTCAATTAGTCAATTGGTTTGCAGTAAATGAACACATGCAGCACTAAAACACAACGTGTCGGCATCTTTACCTCAATAAATCCATCTTGGTGACATGGATTAGTTCCTAAATAAAACTTATGACCAGCTGAACTGAACTCTGATCAAACATGAACATGTGTGAACATGTCATCGATGCAGAACAGGATCTCGTTCATTCTGCTCTTTAAAGTGTATTTGTAGGTGAGGAGATGGAAACTAGAGAGGAAATCAGGCCACGACTGACTCATCTCTGACTGTGTGGCTTCTCAACAACCACAAGACTCAGAAAAGACCAAAACAGTCATTTAAACCGGCTTCAATGAAGGTTAAGAGTCGTGTTTGACCCACTTTGCTCTCAAACTTAAAGCAAACTACTCAACACGTCTTTTCTGTTTCAGCCGCATCCTCCAACGCCGACCGAACTCCTGCTTCAAGACGGTTGAAACGCTCCATTCAGCTCATAAACGTCTTTTAACCGAACAGAGCCTGAACGCATCACAATGTAACTGACTGATGCTACCGTTACTAGCTCTCCTCTGGTTGTTTACGATGTAACATCATCAGAGATCAGAGACTAGAAAAGTATAAATGAAGTCCTGATCTCATATTTTACTGAATATTGGAGGAAAACGATCGTCAGTAGAACTTTATTGACACTGTGCTGGTTAACGGTAAACTGTGTCATTGTTGTCTGTTAAATTCAGATTAAAGACGCTGAAATGCAGAATAGAAGCAGTTTGTTTTAAACTTAATCTTAACATAAAGCTGATGTTTCTGTGGTCAGTGGTGTATCTTCTAGAGGCAGATATAAACGTCTCTGGCAGTGACTCGTCTCTGCTGCAGGTCCACGAGGTTAATCTGGACCTTATTGTTTTATCTCCTCACGTCCTTGATTTAGAGACCAACACACACACATCAACACACACCAACTGGGACTAGCATGCTGGGAAGGAGGCAGGAAGCCTGGTAGCCGCCCTCCTCTTCGTCGTGCTCCTCTTCGTCCTCCTCCTCACTACTGTGTGGGAGTAAAGGCTCCAGAGAGAAGTCAGACCTTGTACTCGTTCATTCAGTGACTTGAAATGAATCAACCGTCTGAACTCTCCCAGCAGCTTTGACAAAAGCCACAGGACGCACCGTCATAATGAAGTTATTTTAACACTTTGCTGTGTTTGTTGCGGTGACACCAGGCTGCAGAGACCTTCTCCACTTCTGTCGTCTCACTAAAGAGACTGAATGTCAGCAGACGACCGACCTGAACTTTGCATGAAGGAAAGAGTCTTTGTATATTTGTGCACTGAATCCGGTACAAAACTGTCGAATGGAGCTCCTACATGTATTCATGTCTTCTGTTGTTTATGGAATATATTTCTAGGATGTTTGAGTTGACATTTTTAATTATGTTTTTGTTTGGAAGAATAAACCGTGAATATTTCCCCTAAAAAAACATGTTTTAGGGCTCATAAAACAGGAAGTTTCCACAGGATTAGAAACCTTTAGAGGGACTTGGTGTGTTTTTGCTGAAAAGAACCACACACACATTAAGGCGACATCCACACCACTACCTTTACGTATTAAAACATTTACGTCTGTCAGAAAGTACTTTAGTTTTGATTTAAGACCATTTTAGGACAAGAGGACGGCGTGTCTCTTTGTTTGTTACTCAAAAGTAACGATTTTAAAAAGTCAAAGACGTTTGTTGTCCTCACAGATTATTCATTTGAACATTTAACCCGTTAAACTTTCAGTCCATGAACTACAAAAATGTAAAACGGAATAAAAGGCAGGAAAAAAACCGCTTCATTCAGAGGCTAAAAAAGCAGCAAATGTTCGACGCTGTTGTTTCTTTTGTCCAGTTGTTCGTCTCAAGTGTTTGCTGCTCGGCTCCCTGCTGTGACACACACACACACACACACACACACACACACACACACACACACACACACACACACACACACACACACACACACACACACACACACCTAATTGCCCCTCTATGAATGTGAATGAGTGTGTGTGCAAATGGGAGTGGGGGGGGCGTCGCTGTGTTTGCAAGTGTGAATGTGCATGTGAATACCTCTCTGTGTGTGTGTGTGTGTGTTTGTGTTACAGTGCACAAGTGTGTTTCTTTTCTCATACCCACAAACCAACGACCTCTGACCCCTGACCCCCCCCTGCCATTTCACGCGTCACCGTGGAAACACGGCTGAAACAACAGGGTTTACTGGCCGAGGTCCAGTCTGCTAACGAGTCCCACCGAACAGACTAAATATAGATAAACACATAGTCCAGTATATTCATATTTAAACACATTAAAGGTACCAAACAGAACACGTTAAGAAAATATAAACATATCGGTAACAAAAGACGAATATATTCAAGTAAATCTGTCAAATATCTCTTATTTTGAGACTTTACAGCATCACACGGCACGATGCTGTAAAGTCTCAAAATAAGAGATATTTGACAGATTTACTTGAATATATTCGTTTCTTTGGAAACCTTTCTTTACAGGTTGTAGTCAGAAAACACAATACATGATTGCAGAAATGACATTCTAAATATCTACAAGTTTAGATTTTACCAAAGTCTTTTTTCTTATTTCTGTCTAAGATAAGTGAAATGATAAAAACATAAGCGTCTGTGTTTTAAAAGCCCTTCTGTCGTGTCTAAATGACTTTGGAAACTCAAATGGTGTTCCATCTGTTCCATCAAATAGAAAGATTCTCTACACATCCTGTGCATCTTTTTATACACAAATACCACAACATTTAGGCTGAAGCATTTGGTGTCTTTGGAGAATATAATCTTAAAAAGTTCTGTGAGTTTGAACAAAGTTTGGCGGCTCAGTTTCAGTTCTATTGATGGACAAATGTTTGTTAACGTGGAAAAACTTTAGAGTTTAAACTGTTTTTTTAGGCAATAAAATATGACTATGAGGTATTTCTTTGTCGATGCAATATGTTGACAAATATATAATATATAACGTTTAATTAAGCAGAAAAACTTAAAGTGTTCAAATGTTAAATTCCAGCATCTCATCACCAACGTTGTCCACATACAAAGAGGCCAAAACGCTGGTGCTGTCTGACGACACAAAGGGTGGAACTTTCAAACTTCTGGTACTTTAGGAGTTTTAAAGCTCAGAGTTACAGACACATTTAGTTCATCAATTAGAATAAATCGTATTAATGTCGTCATGGTTTCTGTAAAAACACAATCGCAGCTCTTGAACCCAGAAAATAAAAGTAAAAAAGTGTCAAACCCGACGTCTACGGGACATGAGGAACATGAGGAACATGTTGACTGAATGAACTGTAACCGCAGGAGAAACGCTCCGGGGGTCGGGAGGAGTTTGGGAAAAAGCCTGTTGACATGTTTGTTCACATGTGGGGTGTGTTTAAGTGTGTATATGTGTGTGTTTAAGTGTGTATATGTGTGTGTGTTTAAGTGTGTGTTGTCTCCTCGGGGACGGTCCGGGTTAAACCAGAGATCGCCCAGCTCGTCCTGTTTCCCACAGTCTGAGACGTTCTCACCAGCCGGCCATAGAGTGTGTGTTAATGTGTGTTAATGTGCGTGTGTTAATGTGTGTGTGTGCATGTATGTGTGTGTGTGAGACAATACAAAGACGCCGGCCGTACGAGGTAACATTTCCATGTGTAAAGAGCCAGGCAGTAAGAGTGTGAGGGTTTGACTCCAGGAGACAAAGAGTGTGCGTGTCGTCTGTACATTACAAAGCCCCCCCACTGTGTGTGTGTGTGTGTGTGTGTGTGTGTGTGTGTGTGTGTGTGTGTGTGTGTGTGTTCATGTTAATGTCCCACCTGAATCACACGGATTAACTACTGAACATCTGGACTACACACCTCTGATCTGGACCACATACCTCTAAATTGGACTACATACCTGTAAACTGGACTACACACCTCTAAACTGGACCACACACCTCTAAACTGGACCACACACCTCTAAACTGGACTAAACACACACCTCTAAACTGGACTACACCTCTAAACTGGACTACACACCTCTAAACTGGACTACACACCTCTAAACTGGACTACACACCTCTAAACTGGACCACATACCTCTAAACTGGACTACATACCTCTAAACTGGACTACATACCTCTAAACTGGACCACACACCTCTAAACTGGACTACACACCTCTAAACTGGACTAAACTGGACCACACCTCTAAACTGGACTACATACCTCTAAACTGGACCTACATACCTCTAAACTGGACTACACACCTCTAAACTGGACCACATACCTCTAAACTGGACTACATACCTCTAAACTGGACTACACACCTCTAAACTGGACTACACACCTCTAAACTGGACTCTAAACTGGACCTTAAACTGGACTACATTTAAACTGGACTACATACCTCTAAACTGGACCACATACCTTTAAACTGGACTACACACCTCTAAACTGGACCACATACCTCTAAACTGGACTACATACCTCTAAACTGGACTACATACCTCTAAACTGGACTACACACCTCTACATACCTCTAAACTGGACTACACACCTTTAAACTGGACTACAGACCTGTAAACTGGACTACAGACCTGTAAACTGGACTACAGACCTGTAAACTGGACTACTGACCTGTGGACCGTACTGGTGAGCCGGTTCAGCTTAAAGGATCCCATGACATGAGCTGGTTCACTCGGTGGTTCTCTGTGGTGTGTCTTTACCTCATGCTGTATGAGTGGGCGTTAACCAGTGTTGTCCAACCGACAGCCTTCATCTCCATAACAAACACCCCCCCCATTAAGGAAGTAATGGTTCTATTGCATTGGAGCTGAAAAACGTTCTGAGTTTACAGCATCTGCAGATCGTTAACGCTGGGATGTGACACGACTAATGAAGTGAAATACCAACACATCAGATAGTTCCAGACTACATTCAAAAACCAGACGATTCAAGGCTTTTCTTCAGACGAGAACATGTTAGAAGTTCTATTCCTTTATGTAAAGTAATGTTTGGTAAACTTAAGTCTACATTAATATAAATACAACGTTTGCTCCATATAATCACACCAGTCGTATGTTGTTAGTTTCACCAGATTCCTGCAGCACACTGTTTTGGTGAAAACACTTTTAATGTGTTTGTGTGACAGAGACCAAATAAAAGTCATCTGTGTCGCATTAAATATTGTTGCTTAATCCCTGGCGTCAGTTTTAATTGCAGAGATGTGTTCTATAATTACACAGAGACATCATCAGTGAAATTACACACCATTAAAATATGACAACCACTCCGTCAAACCTGAAAACTAAACAGGCCGTCGGCCCGGAGCCAAACTGGAAACCAGTTCTGAAGTTTCTGTCTGTCTAACAGGTGTGTATGATTTATACCTGTGTGTGTGTGTGTATGTAAACTACAGTAACCTGAATGTCCAGTGCCTCCACACACACACACACACACACACACACACACACACACACACACACACACACACACACACACACACACACACACACACACACACACACACACACACACACACACACACACACACACTTTGAAATCAAAAGATGCTTTGATGGTTTCAGATCTCAGAAGAACAGGACGTTCACGGTCGAGGTGAGCTCTCTGTGGACGGTCCAGTGTGTGTGTGTGTGTGTGTGTGTGTGTGTGTGTGTGTGTGTGTGTGTGTGTGTGGTCCCCCCCCCGCCCTGCAGCACAAAGGGGATTACTCTAATGACTCCATTCACTACCATTGTTTGATCCAGATTAGCGCGCACACACACACACACACACACACACACACACACACACACACACACACACATTCTCCCTATTCAGATTCAGCAGTCAACTGTTGCCAGTTTGTGTGTGTTTGAAAGGATTACAACTTATATTTATACGTATATTTAACTAGTATTTCTCTGTGTTTTAATAGTAAAATATCACCAAAAAACTAATGAAATGACTGAATGAATCTCTACTCGATGCTCTTCATGCTCAGCACCGATCGGACTCTCGTGAGAAAATGGCGACGGGTAAAGACAGTTATGAGATGAAGTAAACTACAAATAACTGTAGTCTTTGATGTGATTTAATAACCAGTAATAAATGATTCAAATCCAACATCTGGCCCCTGAAAGCATCATCCTTCCAGCGTCTCTTCCATCCTGATACCTGCTTCACTAACAACACGGTGCTCATGATATCACAGAACAAACACACTTATAAGGGTTCGTTAGTGAAGCGTAATCACGTAATCACGCCGTCAAAAGAGTCCGGATCCTCTAAGCTGCTATAATCAATCTGTATCTCACTATATGGATCATCAATAGTTATATTAATGGATCTAAAATATATATTTGCTCTCTTTTTGTTTGTGCTGATCCGATCCGTAACAATAACACCACACAGGAAGGAAGAAGACAAATGACATTTACGTGTCAACAAGTAGCTCCAACACTGAATCCCACATTGTGTCACTAAGTAGAAACGCTAACAATCACACACCTGCTGTAACAAACACACCTGCTGTAACAAACACACCTGTACAGCTCGTGTGTCAGCGTCCACACCTTGTGTAAATAGTTTGTGAGCTGCAGAGAAGGTCGTCATCAGGTTTCCAGGACTGAAAAATGAAAAGAACGCGACTGTGACGATTATTTTACCGTCGGACAGGAAGCGCCAGGATTTCTGGCAGCTGACTCACTGGTTTTAATGGTTTCATGACTCTGGTTTCGGTGCATTGTCTCCGTCCTGTTGTGTCGCGGCTCATTGTTGTGCTCTGAGGCACTGTGGCAGGGATCAAACGTGTGACCTTACTGCTGACGGGATGTGCTGTCTAACCTCACACACACACACTGATCCCCCCGCAGCAGAAGGGGATTATGGGAGTGGATGGCGGATGAACGGCCGGCCGGTACGAAGTAAAGATCAGGAATCATCAGAACGCCGCTTTAATCCACGGCGACATATTTATTCCACATGTCGGACAAACTACCGCTGACACACCTGACCGCTGACATCACCACACTGATGAATCTCTGTGACATCTTTAGTTCACAGGGTCTCCAGACAAAAAGGTGAAATAAAGGCGTTTAAACTGGTGTTTAGTTCACCTGAACACAACGTATTAATGCGCAGAATCTGTGTAACTGAACGTTGTTTTTTCCAGTAAAGCCAATCAGCCAATCAGAGAACAACAACACAAATAAACAACAGATAACTAATTCTAACGAACAAGATCCAACAGCCGATTGGTCGACCAATCTGTGTGTTCCTGTGAGTTTATGGCTTCCTCGTTGGATAAACATCTATGAAAACACGACAACAGCTTCCAAATCTGTACATTAAAACAGATTAAAGCCAAAAGACAACAGAATCTTTGAGGTTTATGCAGAAAATGATATTTTTAAAGATTTAAAATATCCATTTCTGACATTAAAACACACGGTGTTTATGTGAAGATCCTTTTAAATATTTATAATTAAAGTACCGTGAACAAGATATGAACTGAGCGAGACATTTTACAGTGGAAAAGTAGACGATGTTTGAAACAGTAATCGTTAGTGGAAATTATTCAAGTATCAATAACGACACAAAACAAAGAAAAATAAACTAACATTAAGAGAATAAAACACCTTTTAAAACATCATACAATATGCTAAACTATATACTGAACTGCAATTGACATTAAATGACTCAGAAACGGCCATTTTTATGTGTGGAGAAGAATAAATGTAAAAACATAGTTATTCAATAATATGTAATTAAGCTTTGGCAATAATGTAACATGAATCCAGCCAATAACATTTGAATTAACCATGTGAGATGTTAATAAACCTGCATTATTGAAGTTAAATTGATCTTTGGTTGTTTAAAGTAAATAATTGATCTTTACGTTTGAGAATTCCAAAAACGCCTTTTTAAAATACATATCTTTGGCATAAATCTGGAATATATTAGAAACAGAACTGAGTATAATCCTACTAGAGAAATACTTTAAAGTACTGATGCAACCAACAACAACTGCTTTTACTCCCATAATCTACGACTAAATACTGTAAATCAGCCCACGTTACTACTTACTGTTCTTCATACTGTTCAGTTTAACAGATTAGTGTCAAAATCAGACAAATCAATCCACTGAAAACAACACTTTACATAATCAATACATCAGGAGAACATGACAGACACGATTCTCCACACGAGGACATGAAGCTCACTTCTCTGCTCTCGTATCATCGCGCATTAATTAGAAGATGTAAATGGATCGATGTTTAAAAATGGCCGCCGGTCCCGTCTCCTGTAAACATGCAGAGGTGTGTGTTGTGAATGTAAAGAGTGAGAGAGTGAGAGAGCGAGGCAGGCGGCGAGATTCAAACCCTCTAACTGACAGTAGCGCTCGTTTCCATCGACCAGAAACACACAAAGAAATCAATACGGCGATATAATGTCAGCTCAATAAAAGTGCTTTTAGAGCCGCTTTACCGCCGGAAACGACAACATGTGTCCGTGAGGCCGACAGCTCAGCGGCAGAGCTCACGTTCAGGTTCAGGGCGCCCTCGGGGGGGCTTCTAATGATTTCTGTGACCTTTTTTGTTTTTAATCAAAGCTAGCAGGATGATGACAGCAGCCTCGGGTCGGAGGCGGTACACGGCTCCATCACAGCGTTCAGATACACGCCGAACGCCACGCTTCTCCGGGAATATTACACATGTATGGGTTTGGTTTTTGCAATCTTTAGTGCAGCGTTTAGTAAAAACCTTGTTTACAAAAGAATAATGTATATGTCTTCACAGTTTACTTTTATTTTCCATATAAGAAACATATATGTAAAGGTTTTAATGCTCACAGCTCCTTTATTTTACTTTATTTAAAGGGTCTCGAGTCAGAAAGGTGAATTAACGACATGTAAACGGGTGTTTAGGTCACCTGTGTGAAAAGTATTGGTACGCAGTCTGTAATTTAACTAACTAAAGGCCATAAACAGAAAAACGACTTAAAAATCATCAAATAGTCGATTTAAGACAAACGTTTGGTTGAGGACATTTGGTGAAGATGTGACTGTCCTTTTCCAGTAAAGCCAATCAGCCACCATCAGAGAACAAAGCAACGTTCTCCTGAAAGAGATCCTCACAGCTGATTGGTCGGAGAACCCGTTTGTTACTCCGAGTTGTTTTGGATTCCTCGTTCTCGACCGCTCGCTTGATGTCACACCTGAACTAAACGAAAAAACAACCTGCCGTGAAAACTCAAATCCAAAGCGTGGACGCCTCATTCTTTTTCTGCCGGAGCCGGGATGCGAATGTGTGTGTGTGTGTGTGTGTGTGTGTGTGTGTGTGTGTGTGTGTGTGTGTGTGTGGTTTTAATGACGGGCATTAACTACACGGCTCGCTCAGATCTCCAATTTTTTACGCAGAAATGTGCAGAACGGTCTCTGCTCGACCTCCTCTTTCTGGTTTTTTGTCACTTCATCCCCTTTCCTCCCTCTCTGCTGAATAATCCTCCCCCCCCTCCCCCCCCCCCTCCTGCAGAGCTGCTGAGGGCCGAGAACGATCGTTAAAACCTGGTGTAAACTGGACCTCAAAATTAGAGGGAATCCCGGAGCTCGGAATCAAACCCCCGACCTCGCCCCTCGACAGCAGAGAGTACCTCCTCCTCATCTGCATAATAAACCTGAATACCAACAACAATCACAGCTAAAGTCAGGCTTAATGTGACTTTAATGTGATTTTTAAATATGTTTCTAGAACAGTTTCACGACGCTTTCTTTTTATTTTTTAAACTAAAATGCAGATTTTGCATTTCTACCCAAAAACACCTCCAACGCAGGAGCTGCATCACCTCCACCGAGACCACGGCAACCAGCAGGATTCAGCCATTATGGAAGAAATCACAAGAAGGAATGTTTGGGGGTGAGGCGACGACTAGGCAACGGGGGTCAAAGGTCAAGAGACGGAACAAGTGTCCATTTCAAGATGCCACCAAACACAGGAGCTCAACACTCTGCATCGTAAGCAACAACGAGGTTTTTAAGTCACAAGAAGAAATGATCAGTGTGTGGGGGGGGGGCCTTTAGGGACTGGGGGGGGGTCAAAGGTCAAGAGAAGCAACAAGCACCACCACTCGTTTCCCATGAGCGCCCACTAAACGTCTGCTCTGCGGGGGACGACCACGGCGACGGCGTTCCACTACCAGAGCTCAGTCTCTTGTGAGGGAACAGCAGATGCAGTTTGCATGTAAATACCCGACTCCCCCTCCATCTCCCCCTCCCTCCCCCGCTCTCTAACATGTAGAGCAGGTTGAACGCCCATCCTCTCTACCCTCCCTCCCTCCCTCCCTCTCTGGAGGGACTGGACGGACTGGATTCCCCAGCGTTGATGCATGCCTGAACGCCGGCGGTGCTGCTGCTGGTGGTGGTGGTGATGGTCTACGTCCACCTTTACAGTGAAACTACAACTCCACCTGTATTTCTGGACTACAACAGCACACATAATGCTGGTTGCGGGTGTTAAGTGTGAAGCTACAGGTGCCCAGGAGGCCTGAGGATGTGTGTGTGAGGGAAATAGAGATGTGTGAGCAGATGAATGGACGGTGTGTTGCTTTACGCAGCACCCAGGGGTCCCTGAGGGAGACTCTGATTATACATACATATACATATACATATATATATATATATATGTATATATATATATGTATGTATATGTATATATTACTGCCATCTTATACTCTTCTGTCCCTGCAGGAGTCTCTGAGGCGTCAGATGGAGACATCGTGGAGACGTCCTGCTCCTGCTGCACTGGGCCGGATGCCTGTACTGGTTACAGTGGTTAGGAAACAAGACATGACCAACAGGAAGCTGTTTACTGGCTGATGGACTGGGTCAATACCAGTATATGTCATAAAGCTGGAACACAACATGCATCTCAACGGGTTCATCTGCACCAACAAGTGTTGGTCCTGCAGCCCAGTGGACGAGGTCATTAAGTGGTGAAAATGGGAATAAAGTGTGAATATAGGTGTGTATATATGTGTGCATATGTGTGTATATGTGTGTATGTGTGTGCATATGTGTGTATTCTGCATGCATGTGGAGCATGGAGAGGTGTGGATGGAGATGTGAGGATGTGGGGCTCCGGGCTCCTACCTGGACCGGGTGAGAGCTGCGCGGTTCCCCGGCTGTGAGCGCTCAGCCCCGGCGTACAGGTCCGCTGCTCCTCGGTACCCAGATATGGAGGAAAAAAAAAAAAAAAAAAAAAAAAAAACCCTAAATTAACAATCCACAACGCGGGGGGGGGGAAGAAAAAGCTCCTGAAACAGAAGAACAATCCAGGCGGACAGTGTTTTATTATCCAGGCAGGGTCGTGCCGCTGCGCAGACACCCGGAGATGAGCGCTCAAACCCGGGGAGCGGTGCGGCGCGGCCGGGGGTGGGCACCGGGCACCGGGGTCACTGTGGTGCTCCTGCACGCTGCTGCAGGGACGGGGGGTGCAGGGGGACGGTGCACAGGGGAGGAGGGGGGGTCTGATGAATTAACAAAAAAACCCGTTTTTTAAAAAAAAAAAAAAAAAATGAGTGAAGCGCACGGTCCGGAGGGGCCGGGGGGATGGAGGGTTCCTGCCCGACGAGAGGCGCCGCTCTGCCGCAACACAACTCCCGTCCTCCCGGTGCAGCGGAGAGCAGGACGCGTGACCGCTCTGAGAGAGAGGAGAGAGGAGAGTGACTCCGGCAGCACGGCGCTGTCTCCCTCCCTCCCTCTCTCTCTCTCTCTCTCTCTCTCTCCCTCAGTGTCTCTCTCCCTCTCTCTCTCTCTCTCCCCCCTCCCCTATACTCTCTATACACTACAGCGGGAGGGGGCGGGGCCAACAACTAACTCCGCGCATTTCACAACATTTATGACATTTTTTGACATGTTTCTCTCATAAAGATGAGGCCGCCATTACTGCTCCACTGTCACTGTGCGGCGGCCCGGGGCCACAGGCCGAGTACACCTGCACCTATATATATATATATATATATTATTTATATTTATATATATATATATATATATATATTTATATTATATATATATATATAAATATAATATAATATAAAAGGGGAAACACGTTCACACACTTTCATTCAAACGGTCAACAGTAAAAAGTCATACAGTATAAATGTCTCTCTCTCTCCCTCTCTCTCTCTATGTCTCTCTCTCTCTCTCTCTCTATGTCTCTCTCTCTCTGTCTCTCTCTCTCTCTCTCTCTCTCTCTATGTCTCTCTCTCTCTCTCTATGTCTCTCTCTCTCTCTCATGTATCTATATGTCTCTCTCTCTCTCTATGTCTCTCTCTCATGTCTCTCTCTGTCTCTCTCTCTCTCTGTGTCTCTCTCTCTGTCTCTCTCTCTCTCTCTCTCTCTCTCTCTCTCTCTCTCTCTCTCTCTCTATGTCTCTCTCTCTCTCTCTGTATCTCTCTCTCTCTCTCTCTCTCTATGTCTCTCTCTCTCTCTCTCTCTGTGTATCTCTATATGTCTCTCTCTCTCTCATGTATCTCTATGTCTCTCTCTCTCTCTGTGTATCTCTATGTCTCTCTCTCTCTCTCTCTCTCTCTCTCTCTGTGTATCTCTATGTCTCTCTCTCTCTCTGTGTATCTCTATGTCTCTCTGTATCTCTATGTCTCTCTCTCTCTCTCTCTGTGTATCTCTATGTCTCTCTCTCTGTGTCTCTCTCTGTATGTATCTCTCTCTCTCTCTCTCTGTGTATCTCTATGTCTCTCTCTCTCTCTGTGTATCTCTATGTCTCTCTCTCTCTCTCTCTGTGTATCTCTATGTCTCTCTCTCTCTCTCTCTCTCCTCCGTCACAGAGCAGAGAGAGGCGGGAAGCGGCCGTCCCTCGCGCTCTGAGCGCCACCTACAGGCGGGAAGCGGCTCAGGAGCTCAGGAGCCGGCTCTCTCTCTCTTTTTCTTTTCCCGCCACGGGAGGAGCGGAGACACAAGCAGGAGAAGGTGAAACAAACATGGAGTCCTCTAACGGGGAGAGAGAGGCTGCTGTGAGGACACCTGTGCTGTCCTCACAGCAGCCTCTCTGTGATGTCACACACATATGATGAGGGGATTATGGGGTTTAGGGTTTTTTAGGTTTTTTTTTGCATATGGCCGCCTCATTTGTAGTTCTTCTGCTTAGAGAGATAATCCAAATGCAGAAATCAAAAAACATTCTTTAAAAAACATTCTTTAAACTTAATTTCAGCTTTTGAGGTTTATTATTATTTAGGACAAAAAAATAATAAACAAAAAAAATAATAATATGAAGTATTATCTGTCTTAAAAGGAAGAAAAAACTTTATTTAAAAAAATACGTGTTACAAATGACGGCTTCATGAATATAAAACTCTTTACTGCTAAAAGATACTGAATAATGTGATTATTCTGCAGAGTACATTGATATACAGGCCGAGTACTGCACATTACTGATACTTTTATAATAATGATTAATAATTAAAAATGTTCTTTTTCAGTGTCGCACTTTGAGTTACACAAATATTGTCACATATGCTTCTATATTGTCTATTAAATAAACTACAAATACAATAATCCTTCATTAGTCACCCAGCAGGGACATTTGTATTGCATCAGTTAAAAAAAGAATATTTATATATTTATACTCATATAGTATGATAAATATAATATTTATTACCCTATACATATATATTTTAGTATAATAAACAGTTAAGAAAGTATAATAAAAAAGGTAGATTGTGACATGCAAAAAAATATATAATATCTTTTATCTATATTATTATGGTCAGGTCACAACTTGTATTTAAAATATTGTATTAAATTAAGTAATATCATCAAACAAGTAGAACAGTAATGACATATTTATCTTTTTATTATGGGCCTTTAACTCCTCCAGAATGTGATGGACATTAATAACCTTAATAACAGACCGTACGATGATTTATTTTCTTTTGCTTGACATTTTTCAGAGCAATGTTTACCGTAGCTACTTAGCTGCCATGCTAATCAAGGTCTCTGTAAATAGCAGTTTGTATTTTGGTTAATTACAGAGACATGAGGATCACAGATGTGGGAGGGTTGATGGAGAGAAGCTGTGGCTCGTGGTTCAGGATTCACACAGCCACAGTATTATTACACACTGCAGCCGATACAGGAAGAAACACCAGACGTTACTGTTGGACAGGTAGAAACATGGGGCCCAAATAAAAGGCCCCCAAACAGCTATCGACTTATTGTGATGTTTAAATATGAACAATGCTGAAATGTGTTACTTTTCTAACTTATTGCATCATAAAATCACTTATAAATAAAAGGCCCTGAAGAACTTTAATAATATGCTACTCAGCTGTTTACTTTTTACTGTGCACTTTTACTTCAGAGTAAAACATATTTTATTTACTTTTATTTAATTCTTATTTTATTTATTTTAATTTAATTTAATTTAATTTAATTATTTAATTTTATTTAATTTAATTTAATTTTATTTAATTTTATTTTATATTAATTTAATTTAATAAAATGGTATATATGAATTTTCAGACGAGGTAGTATGGATGAAGATTATTTCTGTAATAGTGCTAAATCCCTAAATCTTAAATCCTCCCCTGAAAAAACAAAACCAGGTCGTTTTCACCGTCAGACAGAAACATTGGTGAAATACATTTAGCAGAGGTTTTTCTTTATTTCTTTGACATAACTACCTTGGTAATAAAGTAAAGGATGGATTTAATTAGTGGAGGTATTTCTCAGGAACTGAATGATGCACACAGCTAATTATCTTCGACAGCTTTGGACTCTTTCTGCCGTCGGTGACGAGCTGAGTCCACCCTTTTCAAAAAGATGAATGATGGAAACATAATGAGGCCAATTCCCTGACAAAATTGGAATTAATTAAATTATTAAAAAACAATTGTCAGTGACGCCTGATCTTTTAGGGCCAGTAGGTGGAGAATCGCTTTTCAAAAATGAACTAAAACAGGAAAATGAAACAAATTATTGTCAATCACAAATAGAGCTGGGTATCATTAAAATAAGATTAAATACCAGTAACCTTAAAGAGATGCCTTTAATTACCCTTTTTTCTACTCCATTCGATAACCGTAATGTGTAAAATGCCGTCACCGCTGCATTTATTTGAATCAGACTCCACATATGTTTAGTTTTCAAACCACTGCTGCAGTTTAGGGGCAAACAAATAGTCATTTATTTCTTCATCTGGGTAGAAAAAGGGATCAAATGCAGGTATAGTTTGACTGGAGAAGTTTACTACTTTCTCACAGTCGTCACCTCCAGTTCTGAGTCAGAGCTTCCTGTGTTAAAGCTGCATTCTCTCTGCTGTCCACCAGGGGGCGACTCCTCTGGTTGTATAGAAGTCTATGAGAAAATGACTCTACTTCTCTCTTGATTTGTCAACTCAAAGAACCGTCTGACTTTCTTTTAATCCAGATTCAGAATCAGGTTTTCTCACATTAGAGGAAAGTGTTTTTGTGTTTTTTGATTCATGACCGTCAAAAATATCAAAGAAACATGAAAGAAAAAACAAGAACTGCAAATGTCAAAAATCTTACAATTCAGAACGAATCGTACAATGATTTAAAATATGTAAAATATGTCTGAACGAAGTGTGGAGAAAACAAGATTTGCATAAATGTGCATTAATTTAGAGACTTTGATCATCATCATCCTCAATTTACATCTCATTATAAATTATTGTAATTTCTCAGCAGATTGAACATATCTTATCTGTGGTTATTGCTTCTATTCTAATGATTCAGAAGGGCCAAACTAAATATATATATATACTCCTCTGGTTGTATAGAAGTCTATGAGAAAATGACTCTACTTCTCTCTTGATTTATTCCCTCAGTAAACATTGTAAACATGAGTTTATGGTCTCAATCTCTAGTTTCAAGTCTTCTTCAATACAGCATGATGTTCATTTAGTAAATGATGCTCCATTTAGAGTCAAACAGACCATAAAGCAGGGGATGCTTTAGGGCGGGGCTACACACTGATTGACAGGTCCACACCAGAGACGTATACGGCGTCTCTACGTCACTCCTCCTCACTCCATATATGGTCACTTCCTGTTCACTGGTTGCAAAAAACAAGATGGCGACGGTGAAATGGCTGAACTCAAGCTTTCAAAACGTCAGTCCACAAACCAACTAGTGACGTCACCATGACTACGTCCACTTCTTAAGTAACGTTTATGGTTACTGGGTTATTTCAGCTGCTACCTTTTTAACCAATACTCATCACAAGTGATTGATAATTTGGCACCAGCTTGATAATCATTATCTATGATGCTGAATGTAAAGTATTTGAATCTACACTAAATACAATAAAATGAATGAACATCATGTTTTTTCCCCACATGAATACAGATATCACTCCTAAATGGACACAACCAACATTAAATTAGATTTTATTGATAATAAACTGAACCGTCCCTGCTGCTGCTCTGTGTTAACAAACCCCACCCGTCTGGCTCCGACAGCGACTTAAAACAAACAGTTCTGTCGATACCGTTTAGTCTCTGTCTGTTTTTCCACGTCGTCTTCCTGAAGACATGCAGCGACAGGTTTTGGTCTCCAGAGGAGTTTAAACCTCTGTGGTCGACTTTGTCTCCCAGCATCCCTCTGGGTGATTAACCTCTCCGGCCTGAGTGGACCCCGACTGATCGGCTCTAATATCCTGATCAATATTCTCAGTCGCTCCTCTGCAGCTCAGCTCACATTCATAATCAGAAGTATGACGTTAGGTCACAGAAACAAAAGTTCCCTTTTGGTCTCAAAGTCGTTCTGTTCTGTTTTTATTTACACTTTAACATTGATATTCTGTCTTTTTACATATTAATTATGGAATTTATTTCTTGATTATTACATTGATTATCATTAATTTGTCCTTTTATACACATATACCTGCCTGTCTTGTTGTGCACATTAATTAGCACAGTTTGATTATACAAGTGTACTGCACATTATATTTTATATTTAAAGTTTTAATGTTGATTTAATTGTACATGTATACAGTATTAGTAGTATTAGTGGTATTAGTACTGCCTCGTTAATACAGAAAACAAAGAGGACGTTTATTTCCTTAGCATGAATTAAAAGAAAGGGCTTTAAAAAAACGGTCTGAAACACATGTGGAGTCCAATTAACCACATTAGTGATTGTTTCAGGTGTGCTTTTTACTATTTCTGTCACTTTACAGGTGAGAAAACCAATGGAACACAAATTGTAGGAACGACTATCAACGAAAAACTATCAATATTAAAGAAAAACACTTGCAAGGAACCAAACTGTACTGGAAATAATAAAAAAATGAAAATACCTGAGCCTAACTCGTCCTCTTTAGAGTGAAGAGATCAATAAAGTAAAACCAGACTCAGATGTCGATTAAATAGAATTGATAGTAACCAAAAAGAACGTAAACAAACCATAATATTATTAAAAACAGAGGTTAAATACACATTTGTCTCTGAATGTGCACCCCTGTCTTATTTAGTACCTTCAATATAAATGAAGAGTCAAAATGTTACACACCTTTATTTACTCTGTGTATAACTAATGACAATAACAGGACATTTCACTGCAGGCAATGATTCATTACTGCGTTTTAAAAAAGATAAAATCATCCGGCTTGTCGCAGATGAATAAATGGAAAACATGAGACACACAAGCTGAAACAGAAAAAGAGGAAAGTGGATTGCCTTCATCTCCACTTTATGCATTTTTAATGCAATTAGGGAACAAAATGTGACCTTGTCTACCATCTTTTATTTCATTTGAAATGTGCAGGACACTTCTTCTTCTGTGGTTCCTCTAATGGGAGCTGAGGGAGGCTGTCAAACCTGCAGACAGGAAACCAGGCTAATTATCCCGCTATGAAAAAACAACAAGAGTTATTAAAATCCTCCACAGGATTAATCTAATCATCATTCATCATGAAACAAAGAGAAAACTGTGTTTCTGCTTCATTGATTTTCTTTAAAAAGGTAGAAGGAGAGAAGTTAACTAGGAGTCCCAGAGAGCGCTTCTGTTGGAAACATCCAATCAGAGTTTGAACAAAGTTAAACTGAATTAATCCAAAGTGGTCCAAAGTGAAGGTGTCGAGGGGGCAGGGACAAATGGGAAGACGCTGATAAGAATATTAATTATTGAACTGAATTATTGAATTATTAATGCCAGAGAGTGAATGGAGCAATTCAATGGTACAATATCTGAAAGTAAGGCTAAAAAAATAAAGAAGGCTGGATGAGGAATTCGGGGGATGATTTGTAATTTCAGCAAATGACTCATTTGATGGAACGATTATTAAAAAATTCCTTCCAGGCACCTGAGGACTGAAAGGACCCATGTGACCTGAGACAAGGTGTCCAAAAGTATGTGGACACTCCTGGTTTTAGTCGTTCCACCAGGTGTTCGATCCCAGTGGGTCCGTTGCTGATCAGGTCTGGTGTTTCCAGTTCATCCCAGTATCCATTGGTAACACTTAAATACAGGACTTTTACAGTACAATATTAATAGTTTTTCCACAGCATGTATGTCAGAAGTTGACGTAGTCATCGTGAGGTCCCCAGGTGGTTTGTGGGCGGACGTTTTAAAGCCTCAAGTTTGCCGATTTTCCACTCGCCATCTTGAAATAATGCCGTCGCCTTGTTGGTTTTTTATGCAACCAGTGAACAGAAGTTAGCATATTTGGACTGAGGACTGAAAGGATCCATGTGACCTGGGACAAGGTGTCCAAAGAGTTTTACCACAGACTGCATATATGACGTGGACGTAGTCATCGTGAAGTCATTCATTGGTTTGTGGGTGGACGTTTTGAAGCCTCAAGTTTGGCGATTTCGCTGTCGCCATCTTGGAAAACGACCGTCGCCATCTTGTTTTTTGTATCGGATGAATAAAAGTTACCATATTTGGACTGAGGAGGAGTGACGTCCAACACTGATGATGGAGATCAGGTCTGGTGTTTCCAGTTCATCCCAGTATCCCTGAGTAATGTCCATATGAGACGATTCTGCACCTCAAGACGTAGATACAGAATGGAGAGTCCAGAAAAGTCCAGAAGTAAAAAGGTTTGGAGGGACCAGACCAAACTATGTGTATAAATGTGTATAAACCACAGACTGTCTATGGTACAAACAATAACCACGCTGCCATATTTACGCCTATATGACGTTATTTTGAGTGTTGACGGAGATGCCACGATGTTAGCATAGCCTAGCAATGATCTATCAGGACGCCATTCAGAAAACAAGCACTTTAAAAGTTATTTGCTCGTTGTCTTGCGGAGAGAACTAACAAAACATGAATCCAGACTTTTTACAAATCTGCATCTTTATTTGGTTGTTTTGGCACCTTTTTTATCCGTTTATTGCAATTAAATCACAGCAAAGTCTGTTTATTTTGGGTTCATACAGCTAGAGTAAACGTTTGTCTTGCTAGATACAGTGAATACAGCCTCCAGATGATGTTATGAACACAGACAATCCATCCAGCTCGACCTCCATATGTAGACGTTAATTACACATGTTTGTGATATGTAATAATCTGTTTCTCTCAAAACCAAACTGGCAACGCAGTGTTGTTGTCTGGTTTTAGGAGACCATTGATCTTCTGGCCTCTAAAGCCATCTTTAGATCCAACTGTTGGAGAAGGAAGAGTCACATTTTGGTCGAATTGCTTGCATCATATGACCATGTGAGGATTTTATATCGTTGTATGCTGTATTATAAAGATTTTCTATATATAAAGTTTTTTTTCGCTTTTAATGCCCTGATTTGAGAGATTTCAAAGAAGGCTGTTCTTGAAAGTGAGAAAGAGTTTGCCTTCTATGGAGCTAGGCTATCAGTTTCCCCCTGCTTCCAGTCTTTATGCTAAGCTAGGCTAAACACACCCTGAACTCATCTGTGTAGTAATCTCATCTGAGTCCGGATTTAACAGCCAGGATTTCCCATAAAAAATGTTGTGAGTCCTCCCAGGTGAGTTGCCCTCTTGACCTGGAGTCCAGCAGCAATAACCCGGAGGTCAAAGGTCACCCAGGAGGAGGACCGATAGCTCAGCCCGGCAGCTTCTTTTCCTCTTCAGCAGGAAGCTGCTTTACATTCAGTGGGCTCGTCTCGACCCGGCTTTGATGAATAGACTGTAATCTGTAATCTGCGGCCGCTACCTGCTGCTAACGAGCCAAATTAATTAGACCCAGACAGTAAACATCTATGGATAAGATCAGATGAAACGTTATTGATCCCTGAGGGGATATCATCGCGTTGTTGCAACAAACAGTAAGAGGAAACCACAGAAGAAGCCAGCGGCGGGGAGTCATCACACAGCTACAGTGGGAATGTACAACAGAATAAATATGAAATGAATATGAATTACAGCCCTCAGTTCAGTGTGACTGAAGAACAATGGAATGAAAAAAAGACCAAAGCTGGGACAATTAATGAAATATTTGCAGTATGAAAGAGTGACAAATTGCTTGCACAAACACACACACAAACACACACACAGTTTACAAATTAGATTAACCTCCAGAGCTTTTTGTGTGAGTGTGAAATGTAGAGCATAAATAATGAATCTCTGCTGGAAGCTGATAACACTGGAGGCTCGGAGGGGAACCTGTGGTGGAGGTATCGGCGGGTTGGCCGATCCAAAGATTTGGTCCAAACTGAAATATCTCAACAACTGTTGGAAGGATTTGCATTAAATTTGGTGCAGACAGTCATGGTCCCCAGATGGTAACACCATCTGACTTTGGTGATCCTCTGATTCTTCTTTAGGTTCCACCGTGGCGTTTACATTGGTGGTTATAGATGACACAAATAAAGCTCGAATATTTAGCTGCTTTGTTGTAAAAGAGAGAACATTTTTACACTCCGAACTAATGAGGTTATGCGACACCTTATCCAGTATTCATGGAGTTGACCTTCTATTGGATCGGACACTTGTTGATTGGGTAACTTTACTAAATCCAACCAAAAATAGCCACGCGATAAATCTCACAAATACCTTGCTATTGGTCATTGCAAAAATCGTATTGCGTTAAAAATGTAAATCAGATGTCTCTCAATTAGAATGTGTCTCTCTGAAATTAAAAGCTATATACCTTTAGAGAAACTAACTTACAGGAAGGAATAAGAATAAAACATTTTACAAGTTATGTAAACCCTTCTGGATTAAATGGGAAATCTCCCATCGCACCAAATTGATCGTTTCTCTTTTTATATTTTATTGGGGATGTGATTGAAAACCTGATCCTTGGAACGAGACGCTGTCATGAGTCTCTCAATGTTTGTTTTATTGTCATTGTTTGAGTTGTTTGTTTGTTGTCTTGTTGACTTTGATTGTCATGTAATTTGATACATGCATTCTCAGTACCCAGATGATGCATTGTTATATCTTGAACACCATATTTTTCATCTAAACCTTCATCAGGTCAAAATGTAATTTGTTTTTGACCATATACCTTAAAAACTGATGACATAACGACCAACCCCCCTCAGCTGTACTTTGTGTTTACGGCTAATTAGCAAATGGTAGCATGCTAACGCACCAAGGCACCGTTCACATCTCGCATTAAAGGAATACGTCGGTTCACACCTGGCGTAAGATTGCGTCTCCACAAGCTTCAACAGTGACCGTTAGGGATCTGATCTCAGTTCCTTTCTCAGAATTCTGGCTCTTGGTATCTTGGTATTGACAGTTTCTTTCTCGGTTTTTGGCCGTAGCAATCTTGTTTTTCTTCATTGTTACATTGTTTGTTTTTTTGGCCTTCAATATCTTGGTTTGGCTGTCCCTATTTCTTTGAGTTTTTGCTTGTCGCCAGCTTGGCTGCTTTATGGTCTATTTGACTATCATTTACTAAATGAACATCATGCTGTATTGAAGAAGACTTGAAACCAGAGATTGAGACCATAAACTCATGTTTACAATGTTTACTGAGGGAATAAATCAACCGAGTGCTGCACATTGGTGTAGTAATTAGCACCGTCGCCTCTCAGCACGATTCACATTCAAGTTGAAACTGATAATAACGTGGCCCAAACCACCTGAGGATGTGGTCTGACCCCAACGCGTCCCAAATGTGCCTTGGGTGCATTCACACCTGTAATCAGAGCCAGGTGTGAACAGGGTCTACATTTAAATGGAGAAGCGATAAACCTGCTTTATCACCAGCATGTTAGCATGTTAGCATTTAGCTCAAAGCACCACTGAGCACATGGTGTCATTTCTGTCTCTCTGTGTATGAATACCGTTTACTTGTCTAATTGTCTCAGTCTGTTTTGAAGCAGCCAGACATGAACAGCACCACGGCTCAATGGAATAATCTGCTCTCTGATATGAAACAACATTTGTGTTGGAGAAAGGCTCCTAATGAGTCGCATTATGAAGAAGCAGTAAACTGTGAGCAGCAATCAGCGTCATTCTTCTCCCATTGGATGAAGTGAATGTGATGGGCAGCAGTGGGGAGCTGATTGAACTTGATATTATGTGTTGTATGCATACATGCATCTTTTATTTCATAAGGACCCTCGGAGGAGAAGCTGTTACAACAGTGCATTAATGAAGGTTTTAGATAATATTAACTAATGCTGAACAGTAGTGGAGTGTTTGGTTCACAGGCCTGGTTGAAAAGAATAATCACAGACAAAAGAAACACTCCAGTTGTTAAATTTGGACTCATGAGACGGTAATCTGCTTTGTGTTGGCTTCCCAGAAGCCTTCACTGCATCACTATCCTGCAGGACCTTTCAGAAACAGGAAGTGAGGACTCCTCTCGGCGTCCCCGTTGAACCGTGGCGGTTTCACGCTGGTTGAGCGTTCAGCAGGTCGTCGGGGTCCATCAGTGACGGCGAGGACGACGTCTCACCTTCAGTCCGCCACATAAAGCGTCCTCCCCGCCAGAGGCCCACGCTAATGGTTCCTGGGTGACATTTAGATAAAGGTGGGAGGGAGAAGGTTCGGTAAACCCGCCGTTGACCTTTAACCTCCTCCGTCATGGAAGTCAAACCGCAGTCAGTGAGCCTGACATTTCCTCGGCGGAGCACTTCATTCGGCTAATTAACCCGTTAGCCGGATGACCTGCCGCACAAAAGGAGGAGGAAGAAAAGGAGGAGACGGAGAGGAGGAAGTGGACGGACTGGACTATTATCAGTTTATTCATGTTTTTATCTACTTATTCTAAAACTTATTTGCAGAATTGTAGCATAAATATCTGAAAATAAGTGAGACACAAATAAAGACATTCAGTCGCCAGTAAAAACTGTTATTTCAGTTAAACCTTGAATGTTTTTCAGTCACAAGCCTCAACATTCTTCTGTTATAGAACATTTCTTTCTTTCATGGATGCATTTTGACCTTATTAAAGCTGGATAAACACATCTTTCTCCTCTACACTCATTTTATATTTACAAAGTTTCAGTTTATAGTCTGTATAGTAAATGTTGTGTTTCCTCCATATTGTCAGATACAGATCTCTTTGTTGTTTGATTATATCAGCTGGTCTACAAGGATCCAGAATATTGTTATTTTTCCCAAAATCATTTCAAAACTCTGAAGTCAGTCAACCATCAAAAACACAAAATGGTATACTTTATACTTTGTTATAGTCCTGATGATTACTTTCTCATTTTGGACCCTTCGGATCACTGTCAATCACTTGTTTCCCTGTAGAGCAGTCCAGCTGTGATGTGTAACACTCTGTTATCAATACAGGTGATCAGATCAATAGACACCAGCAGCAGGATAGACGATGCTCAGATCAATACAGTTAACTGGATGTGTCTGTCAGTGAGGATCTCTCTGTCACTCAGACCCACAGAGACAGAGAGAAGGCTGATTCACTATTTAAAAGTACTCTTATGATTGAGTAAAAGTATTAGCAGCAAAGTAAAGTATCACAAGTAAAAGTACGTATTATATAGAAATGTACATTTCAGTGTTTAACTGTGGAGCTATGGGTTTCCAGAGCCGTAAAGGCTAGAAAGGTGTGCAGGTTAAAATAAAATAAGCTCCAGCAAATTGGAATAATTCTCAATTAATTATCTGTTATAGGTTCGGGTCAGATCTGGACCGCAGTCCGCCAATTACTGACCTCTGTTAAACGGCTAAAAAAAGGTGCATAATGTTGCTTTAAGTCTAAAAATACTGAAGTCAGTCTTTAAAACTTAAAAGAAAATGATGCAAACCAGTGAAAACAGCTGGGAAGGATGATCCACAGACTAAAGGCCTTTTAATATTGGGGCGTTTTTTTGGTGCAAATAATTAACACATCAATATATT
>NC_072452.1:26983598-27038538 GCF_027596085.1 Anoplopoma fimbria
GCAGCAGTTACCGTCCAAACACGGAGATGATTATCTATATCACCCAGGAAGCTGAGCCAAAGTAGTTGGAAGTATTTATGATCCCAAATGGTTTGTTTTTTTCTGTAGCATGTTCCGTCTGAAAGCCAAGTTCTTCTGCGTGTTTTGGGGGATTTTACCGTCCAGATTCTGAGCTTAACTGTATTTTCCTCTCAAACTGTGAGCTTAAAGGCACCTTCTGCTGTATCGTTTGTCCTAAAGCTGAGCCAAACTGTATTACTGTATTATTTATAGTCTGAACAATGAGCTGAGAGGGAAACCAGCTTTTACCAGCCCTCCCAAGCGCCCTGAATGCAGCATGAGCCTCAGCTGGATGAGGTGCGAGGGGGGCATGATGGGAGATGGAGGCCCTTTTCGCCCGCGGCCGTGTTAGAGCACAGGTCCGTAGTCCGATTCCCACGGGCGCTCATTAGAGAGCCGCCACTCAGAGAACACACCTGCCAGCAGCCAATGAGACGCTGCCCTGCAGCCCACACAGGTCCCGCCTACACACCAACCAGCCCTAACACGCTCGCTGACAGCACTAACACACACACACACACCTTCAGAGCACTCAGAGTTCGGCCTCCGAGTGTTAATCTGGTTTGTCAGCAAGGTAAAATAAAATAAAACTATTATAGACGATTACATCTTCGTCTGTATTGGAGGAGAGTCTTCCTCAGTGCATGTCAGGAAACAAACATCAGACAGAACGCAGCAGCTTGACAACTACAACTTAATATTCTGCAGCTCCATCAGGGACTCGAGATCCATCGAAGGTGATGAAATACACTCTTAAACTGCAAAGCTGTTTGATTTACATTCAATTATAGGAAGTACTGAGAGTTTTTATCTGTTGACAAGCACTCAAGACAAACAACATTAAGAACAACACATAATACATGAATTAAAATAATGAAAGCTCACATCTTTTGTGCCGTATGAACAGAGTATTCAGTTACAACAGTATGGAGGTGCTAATAAAGCTGACACACGTTGGTGATGGGAGGTTTCAATGTGGTGATCCTGACTCTGAGAAACTTACATTTATTGATCATTTGCTTTGTTTCTGAAGATGTTTAGATGAATATCAATCTCATGTCTGTGTGAGAAAAACTGAGAGAAGTGGTTGTTTTTTTGGCCATTGCCATCTTGTTTTTTATGGTTATCGCATTCTTGGTTTTGTGGCCGTCACCATCTTGGTTTTCGACTGTCATCATCTTCTCATTTTGCCGTCGCCATCTTGTTTATTTTTAATTTGTCGCCATTTTGGTTTTGTGGCCGTCAACATCTAGGTTTTTGGTCGTTGCCATCTTTGTTTTTGTTTTGTACTTATCTGGATAGAAACCACTGGTTTAATCCTCAACAATGTGTTGTATTTTATGAGTTATGTGATATGTGTCACCACTGGTAGTGATTGTGTAAGCTCACTAATCAACATGTTTTAGCGAGTTATCTTTACCTGTACTACACAGAAATGATTACTTGAAGGAGTAATTTGCTGGAACAGGAGCAGCTCTTTGTTGCCAGGTTTGGTAAAGTGTTCACTGTCCATATTTTCAGCTGTTTTTGTCGTACCGATGGTAGTCGGTGACAGTTTGTGTCCATTGTCATGTTACTTCTACTTTTTGCCGTTAGATGTAAAATTGAAAAATAACAAAAAAAAGCGTGTTTAGATTCATGTTTTCTCTCTTTCTGCCAGCGAACCACATCCCCACTCACTCTCAGAGTATTTTCCAAAAATGTTTGAACTCTGCCTATAAAAGTATTTTCCACCTCCGTCCTCAGAGGGGCGGAGCCGCAGACTCTTATTTCGGGGCTGAAAAATGATGCTGATATGGAGCCTGAAGGGTAAAATTGAAGGTGTGATGAGCGAAGAGGAGAGTGAATATGAGGGGAAATAGAGGGAGAGGGAGGGAGGGAGGAGAGGAGAGGTCAGAAATGCTTTCATCTCTCCATCTCAACTTCAAAGGAGACGTCGATGCTGCTTTGATTCCATCAGCACCTCCTGTCTGAGGAGGAAGAGGAGGAGGAGGAAGAGGAAACAGGTGGAGGAGGAGGAGGCCGTCTGGATCCACTCAGACTTTAATGCTTTTCTATAATGTTTTGTACTTTGTATTTTTCTGTAACTCTTTCTATTAATTCATAAATAATTTGGATACCAAACAGATGTGTAGAAACCATAAGAAAGAGCAGATTATGGTGAATAAACGTGGATCAATAAATTGGATCTAATCATGTATTTAATGAGCATTTAGACCTAAAATAGTTCAGATGATAGAAGCTGCTTTGCTTTTTAGGTGCCAAAGACTAAAAAATGATCCAGGAAGTCAAGTTTGAGTCACAAGTCCAGAATGTTAAAGTATAATCAGTCGATAAAGCATTTAATAATCCTGTGAGACCAAGAACATAATAAGTTTACCGTCAGGGTCAAGTTTTTCAAGATAAACAGAACAAATACAGAGTTTATGCTACAGAATGAATAACATATTTAACGTACTGGATATTCTGAATATAATATTCACTATATTCATGTAAACATCACTTTACACTGACTTGGATATCAACAGGTTTTTGTTCACACGGTCCAATAAGTACAACACCGGTTATGTTCATCAAAATAAGCATGACTACATGTTAACCAGAATATTAGTAGAATATCACCCATGTCAACAGATTCATAGGAATAATGTCTTTTTTGGAATAAGGGAGGAAAACGTTATATTTGGTGCATGAAAAAGTAGCTGAGGATGAGGAAATGAGGTGAATCATTTTACTGAAGTGATATTTTGAATGCAGTAGTTTTACTTCTAACAGAGTATTTCTACACTGTTGTATTGTCTGTTTTACTTCTTCCACCAATGAATGCTTGATTCCCTTTAAATTATCATCTTGTGTTCATGGTCCTCAGAGGATGAAACTAGTGATTCTTAAATACGAAAACTGAGTGAGGTAAATAATTGTATTTCTGTGACTTGAAAGAACATATTGGGTTTGTTTTTTGAATCACTTATTCTGCAGCCACACAGTGTTTTTATTATATCCCATTATCATTCCTATTGTATGTGCTGATGTATTTACAGGAAGGATAACAAGTTCTGCGTCGTTATCAAGGACGCTCGTTTAGAAAAAGAACCTCCTACCTGCTCTCTGCTTTCACTTCGGCTCGATTAAAAAAATAATTAGCAAAAAAACATTTCACAGGCTGAAAAGTAAAACAAAGACCTGGAGGACTTTTACTTCAGTCCTTGAGAGAGTGAACAAGTGAGAGTATTTAATTTAAAGTAGATGATTCAGACACGGAATGAAACTCTGAATACTGAAAACTTTATCCATTTATTATGTATGTGTTTATATATATAACAGTAGTTCATACAAATAGATATAAACTCAAAACCACAAGAATTTAAAATCTAACCTGTTTTTCTGTCTTTGCTGAACCGTAAAATATCTATGAAAGTTTTTTGGACGTCCTTATTGATAAGAAGGATGATGTTTGGGTTCGTTCCGGTTCTTTTCAGTGGATATATATTGTAAAAACATATTTAAATGATGTAATGTTCTGTGTGAATTGCTGCTACAAATTTGCGAAACGCTCCAGTTTGTTTGAAATGAACATATTCATAATATCACTGCTCCATCTAGAGCACAATACATCTGAATTACATCTGTGTATTTTATTAAAGAATGTATTCTGTGAGGTCACCGTGAGGTCACCGTGATGTCACCTCCTGTATGAACACTGTCAGTTTGCTCAGCGTCTTGTCGGCTTTATTTCTACAACAGTAACAAGACGAACGTCAACACGCGTCCGTCTTCATTATGTGGTTAATTAAAAGTTAACTGTTTGGAAACAGACCTGTCTTTTATTTCGGCTCTTCACGCTGTTTGAGCCGAGTCAACAGCGGCGATCGAGACTAATAGATTTCCTTTATTAACTCAAACAATCATGGCAGACGTGTGGAGCCAGAATAAACAGGGATCTTCAGCAGCGTTCAGACGGCAGAGAGAAAGCTCTTCATCTCTATATTAACAGTCACTCGGAGATGATAAACCAAGAAAAGACAGAAAAAACCAGTTTAAAGTAATTAAAGAAGCTGAGAGCCACAGAAATGATTATTCTACATTCTCTACCTTTTTTTATTCATCTGTGTCTCTTAACATCATCTTATCAAAGACGTCTTCAACTGACTTTATTTCCACTTATTATTATTTTTAAACAACAAAAAAGAACAAACCAGGAAATCAACAGAGAATCATAAAATCATAAAATCAACATATTCTTGGGATGTTTTCCCAGTATAAACACATATATATCCTTGACAAAGACAAACAAATTAATTAAAAATAAAGTATGACAATAATAAAAAAATAATAATGATAATAATAATAATATAAAAACAATACAATTACATAATAAAATACAATAAAAAAAACTTAACGGGCTTCAACTAACTTCAATGTAAACACATTCACATCATAGAATGAAAAAAGTCTAAACAATATCGTTGACTTATTTTACAGTCGTTTTGTTATGTTTTTTATGTGCAACCTAAAAACTAAATTAATCTGCGTTGGAAGTTTATTTTGAAAAGAGACTGTTTGAATGTGTCAAATGGAAACAATGGAGGAATAAAGAAAATACTTTTTTTTGGAGGTTCAAAATACATTTATATTTACTACAGTACTCTAGTACAATTATGATTATTATTTACTTTATTATTTCTACTTTATGTCACTTTATACGTTCACTCTTCTACATTTAATTTGACTTTAGTTTTTACTTCTTTTGCAGATTCAGATTATTAAAACCAGATATTAATCAACTAATAAACAATGATTTATGTGTATGGATTAAGCCGCCCTACAGTATATGAAGTAGATAGAAATCCACCCTCAACAATAAAGGGATGAACACATTAATGCTTCAATAATTATAATCAGAGTATTTCTTACTTTTGGTACTTTAAGTATATTCTGTTGCTGATACATTTGTTTGTGGTATTCTTAACCACTGTTGATCTGTAAAATGTTTCCCAAAGAACAGATGATACAGTGACGTCAAATACTTAAATAATCATAACAAAACAAAGAAATCACAACAAAAAACATATTTTCACAAAAACACCAATAACAACCGTTAACAGAAGCTAATGCGTTAATGTAAAAATATGTAGGTTAACAACCGCATTACTGTAAGTATGGTAATATGAGGAATAATCCAAACAGAAGTATTTATGGATTTAATGTCAGAGCTGATGGGGTTCAGTAATCCTCCATTACAGACAGATGTTCACCCCCAACCCTCACGTTCATGTATTTAATCTCTCTGATGTTTTATTCTGAAATGGACTACTGCAACTCACTACTGGAGCCCCGGCGTCGGCCATCAGACCTCTGGAGCTCGTCCAGAAAGCTGCAGCTCGTCTGGTGTTCAATGACCCAAGTTCTCCCACACAACTTCCCTTCTCCGTTCTCTACACTGGCTCCCTGTAGGAGCATCCAGTTACAGACTCTGGTGCCTACAGGGCAGTGAGAGGAACAGCTCCTTCCTATCTCCAGACCATGAAGCCCTACACCCCCCACCACTCCTCTCTGCTGCCTCGGGGTGACTGGTTGCCCCGTCGCTCAGAGGTCCCTGCAGCCGATCCACCCGGTCACAGCTTCTTCCTGTCCTGACCCCTCAGTGGAGGAATGAACTCCCCACTGACCTCAGGACAGCAGAGTCACTGCCCATCTTTAACCTCACCTCTTCAAGAAGTACTACCTGATAAAGAAGTACTACCTGATAAAGAAGTACTACTGATAAAGAAGTACTACCTGATAAAGAAGTACTACCTGATAAAGAAGTACTACCTGATAAAGAAGTACTACCTGATAAAGAAGATAAAGAAGTACTACCTGATAAAGAAGTACTACCTGATAAAGAAGTACTACCCTGAGCCTTCCTCTGTAGCACTTATTGAATTCTGCACTTATATCAGTTTGTTGCAATTATTGTTTTCGTAGTAATTTGCCTCTGCACTATACTTTTGCTCTGGTTTATGCTTTAAGATGCTTGTTTAAGAAAGGAGATGCACTTATGACTTCTGGTGACTAGTAGTTCTCTTGAATACCTATGTTGAATACACTTCCTGTAAGTCGCTTTGGATAAAAGCGTCTGCTAAATGACTGTAATGTAATGTAATGTAATGTAATGTTGTAATGTAATGTAAAATCTGAGAATTTGTTTACTCAAATTTGACCGTTTGACGGAAATGCCATATAAAAACCCTGTTGAGTTTTACTAACAATTGAATCATCTGTAAATGTGTTTGTTTTGTTAAACTGCAGCACATTTTCATTTTTAATGACTTTTCTTCACTTGCAGACTTGAAGGTAATCTGTGGATGTGACACTCATTCCTGTCAGCGGTTTCACAGTTTGTCCACAGGGGGCGATGATGAGCTCAGATGTGCAGCGACGCTCCAGAGAAGTCAGAGAAGAAGATAACTGCAAACTGATAAACATGGACGCAAACAATTTTAGATGTAAAATACTCAAAAACTCTTCTTTGTAAATGTTTTATGAGGAAGTTAACGTCCTTCAGGGTGAAATCCAAACAAACGTCCACACGTCCCTTTAAGTCTTCATGTTTGTCTGAATTCAAGATGTGTGATGGAGCTAAAAAACAACCCTGTTTCCTCAGAATTCTTGTACAACTAAATTGCACTCCTGGATTACGTTCTCAGTTTTAAACAGTTTGAAGCACAAAGTTAACGTTATAAATTGAAAAAGGTACTTGGTTATGTTTATAAAAACATCACACTTTGGTTTAAAATGTATAAAACATTGAAATAAAACTAAAAGTACTTGGTTATGTTTAATAAAAAAATCATGGTTTGGTTTAAAATGACTAAAAAATGTAAGGCAACAAATGTACTTCCCTTTGTGGACTTCCATTGTGTTCCCCTCCAAACCGAATTCTCAACGCAGTTTATTTGCACAGGAAATACATTTGTAGGAGACGGAGATGAACACAAAGTCCTGAGATATTTAAATGTATATAAAAGTACTATATTAGAAGTACTATCTACACCCAGTAGTAAACTATTGATTATTTCAGACTCATCACAGAATGAATGAATAGATTATTTCTGGTCTTTTCAAAGAAAACATTTGCTGCCACAGAACAGAATAAATACAAAGAATAAAACACGTCTGTTCATTATTCAGCAGCGGAGCACAGATGTGCTGAAATATTGTGTCTCAGTTATTTGTTTGCACCAAAAAAAAACAATTGTACTAAACTAGTTCATTAGAGATACTTGTTAAAGATTATTTTACTATAATATTTAATTTTAAAGTTAAAGTACATTCAGTCTGTCGGTTCACACTGAAATATCTCAACAACTACGGGATCTAAAGCTTTACATTCTGTACAGACGTTCATTTTCCCCAGAGGACGAACCCGAATGACTTTATGATCCTGTTCAATCACATTTTTGGTTTTAAGTGAAACGTCTTTTCTTCACCATAAAATGAAGAAGACATTGTACCTCCAGCAAACACAATGTTTATTCAAAGCTTCTCTCTAAACCCACCGTGAAAACTAAACATTAACACATACAGCATTACATGTCAGAATATAGAAAGCATGTTAGCTCAACACAAGCAGTAGCAATGAGGAATAACATTTCACCAAAATAAAATACAGACAAAAAAAATAAAATACCTCGTTAGCTGCATGCTAAGAGCAACAGAAGAGTCTTATGTGTCCTAATGAACAAATCAAAGTCTGTTAGAGCGCCATAAATGAGTCCTTGACGGTCTTTATATTAATGGCACTTTTAATTTTGAACTTAATTTTAGGAAAATGTAAATGGCTTATACAAATTATTTAGAATAAACAATATAACAGCAACAGTTACAACACGAGTTATTGCCATCACTTTGTGTATAGATGTGTACACACACACACACACACACACACACACACACACACACACACACACATATATAAGTAAGTGAGAAAACACTGTAGTAGTCCAAACTAAATATATTTCACAACCCGTAGAGTTGGTGTGTTTCCACACATTTTTAACAACTTTTCTAAAGAGTGTGTGTGTGTGTGTGTGTGTGTGTGTGTGTGTGTGTGTGTGTGTGTGTGTGTGTGTGTGTGTGTGTGTGTGTGTCCCAGAGTCCACCATCACACGCTGACAGATCAGTGTGAGGAGGCTTCAGGACCGTCCCACTGAGAAACAGAACCGCTTCAGGGCTCCTCAAACTTCTGCAGCCTTCAGTCTGTGAACACCTGCACACTGAGCTCACTCTACCTGTGGGATTTACCCACAATCCAAAGCTTTCTTATGCTGAACAGGACACAGGGGAAACCGGGGGAGGACCAGAATACAAAAATATATTTATATATATATATATATATATATATATATATATATATGTATGAATGTGTGTGTATGAAGACGTTTGTAGGTAGGAAGCAGCGAAGTGTCTCATCTGATTTGATCAAATAAAACATTATTGCTATACATATATATAAATGATACATATATATTTCATTAAATGTTGATTATAAATGACTCAGGAACGTGAGCTGTGAACTTAAATATGCTCAGGTGATGTGATGTCCATCAGGGTTCCTTCCTTTGGTTTTTAAGGTTCTTCAGATGTGACATCAACCTGTTAACAGAAAAACGTTGTATGCTTCTGAAAACCTCGGATATGTTAAATATATATAATAATATAATATATACATTTCATTAATACGTTTCATATCAGCCTCATGTCAAACCTGGAGAAACACACAATGCGACGTTGTTAATGTGAACGAACAGAAAGACTTGGTTAGTTAGAAAGAAGATCATGTTTTGTGTTAAGATAATAACGTAACGTACATTTATAACTGCTCTGAGCAGACTTTCTTACATAATGTTGCGTAACAAGCATATAATCAATATTGACTTTTAGTTTCATTCTGGAGATGAAAAACATCTCGGTTTTAGTAAAAAGTTAAAAGATCACGGTTTGTGTTAAAACATAAATTTAACAAAGTCTGACGCAGACATATAACTAAATATATGTAGATATCTAACAGCCTGTTTCCACCACAGGAACCATTGTTTTCTGGCCCAGAAACGTTCAGGTGTGCAGAAGGAACCAGCCACTGGTTCTGATATTTACATGAGGGTCAAACATTTATTGTTATTTTCTATAACGAAAAACAAGAAAAAATGATGATGATTATCTTCCCCAGTTCCTCAGATGTAGAGGAAACAAAAACAGAACTTCCTGTTTGTTTAGTTCCTGACTCGGGTTAAAAGGTTGCACAATATTTTATGTGACCCGTCTCGCTGTCGTGACCTTCCGTTGACCTTCCGTTGACCTTCCGTTGACCTTCCGTTGACCTCTCTGTTCTGTTTGAGGTGTTTCTCTGCAGCTTGTTGAGACACTAATAATAGAATGTTCTTTCCTCCAACTTTTCCAGTAGAGAGAAAAATGATAAAATGATCTTCTCTGTTTGAAAATGAAGGAAAAGGTGGAGACCCAACAGGAAGAGGAAGGGGGGGGCGCTGCAGGTTAGCGGTGTGGGCTGACCTTTGACCTCGGGCCACGCTGAGCTTGTTGCCTGTTGCCGTCGTCCTAATGAGCGCTCTGTTTCTGCGTGTCGGCAGAAAACCTCCTCACATTTGCAGCGTTTGACCTCTGACCTTCCGAGTGCACCGAGCTGCAGGGCCGCCGCGGTCTCGGCTCCGGTCTCGTTACCGTGGCGACCCCTCGCTGGAGACGGATCCACAGGCAAGCAGAGGAAGAGTTCTCAGAGTCGATGTGGGAGGAAAACAAAACCCGGATTCACTAAAACGGCGCGCGGCTCCTTCTGTGATCTGATTGGCCGACCCGTCCTCTGACTTCACAAACAGTCGATGTGAAGTTAAACATGCCCACCTCCACCAGCTCTCCCTCTTCACACTTCACTCTGACCTCGCTCGCCCACCGAATGCTCAGACCGACCGCGGACAGAGGAGCAGCCCACAGCGGGAATTGAACCCTCGACATTTGCTCCACAAGAGCAAAAAACTAACACTGCTGAAAATACGTTGAAATGATCGAGCTGCTGCGACTTTTGTTCAGCTTCATAGTTTGGCATCAAGGAAGGAGGAAGCGCTCTAGTGAGGAAACAGTTTGGAAGCAAGGATAAAGGAAGCTACCTGGCTCCTTGTACATTCCTTTTTACCCTACGAGGACGCTTCCTTTAAGGAGGAAGCGCTCTAGCAAGGAAACAGTTAGGAGGAAAAGGATTAAGGGAGCATCCTAGTTGGGGAGAGGACAGAATGAAACACCTTTGTCAGAAAAAATAACGGTGCAAGGAAGCAGCAAAAAGGAGGATGAGGCTTCAAAGCTGAGAAAACTAAAGATAAAGGAAGCTACCTTGCTCCTTGGAGCTTCCTTTCAAGAGGAAGCGCTCTAGTGAGGTAACAGGAAGAAAGGATAAAGGAAGCATCCTAGTCGGGAAGACGACAAAACAAACAACCATCCATCGTCGAAAAAAAGTTGCAAGCAAGCAGCAAGAAGGAGGATGTTTCCAAGCTAGGAAACCAAAGATAAAGGAAGCGTCCTAGTTTGGGAGAAGACAGAACGATACGCCCTCATTGAAAAAAGAAAAGGGCCCAAAGAAGCAGCGAAAAAGAAGAAGGATGACGCTTCAAAGCTGGAAAAACTAAAGATAAAGAAAAGGGTCCTGGTTAGGAGGGAAAAGAGGAGAATGCTTCCTAGTTTATGTGCAAGGAAACTTTCTAGTTTAGGAAGCGTTGATTTGGAGCCTGGTAATCAAGCTGCAGCTAAAAGAAGTGTGGGAGTCAGTTAGAAACACAACGTGACGCTCTGTAAACTTTATCACTGAAGTGTCCCCTCTGAAGCCAGATATTCTCTGATAATCAACTAAACGTCTTTCTTCTAGAAGTCGTATTCTGAAATGTATTATCTAAATGTCTCTTGAGGCCCCCATGGTAAAAGGAATTTCCTAAATCCATATAACTCCAGTAATAAAATCAAGCAATGTCATAACCATCATTAAGTGAAGCCCTATAGTGGAGCATTTAGCAGATAAACGGACAGATATTTCCTGCAGGAGGTGGAGGAGACCAAAAAAGGAGCTAAAAGAGAGGATACTGGACTTCAATTCATCAGGAAACACAAAGACTGGATCTTGAAATAAGCAACATATGAACTGAGAAGATGTTCAGAACGTTCTGATGCCCTAAGTGAGCAAAAAGATTTATTACGTTAGTTATTTAAATTAAAATTAGGGAGAATGAAGCAAAACAGAATATGTAAGTAGTGGAAGTTCTATTTCTTACTTTTCCTACTTTTATTTTGAAAAGACTGGAGGAAGTTTTGCTGAACTTTAAGTCGGAAAACGCACAAAAAACAAGTAGTAACTTCTTCATAAAACATCCTAAGAACCTGTCTGAGGATAAGTTGACCAGCGTCCTGGTTCAGTTAATTTAATCAGAAACAAACCAAAAGCTTCATCAAAAGCTCCTCCGTCAATATTTAATCAGGAGGAGCAGCGGTGGCAGCGAGTTGACATCATAAAACACATTAGCATTGATTCTGCAGATTAAAGCTGATCAACAGGAGAGCAGAGGGAGTCCACGTTACGGAGACGGTGAATGAAGAAGAAACCAGAGAACATTAATATCATTTCATCTCTTTGTCTCTCTGATCTTTTTACTCCTGCAAAGTAAAAATACAGAGGATCCGATGTATTTCTTTGTGGTCTGAAAGGAAAAGCAGCGATCATTAGTGTTATTAGTGACACCTGCTCCTTTGTGGAACGGTGTATTCATTCTCCTCTGCAGCAGCTGGGATACCACACAAACGCTGCAGGTGGGAAATAATGAAAGAAACTGAAGAAAAGAGTTCTAATTAATATCTGAGGGTCCAATAAAGTGATCAAACTGAGACTGGCTCAAACAGAACAGGAAGGAGGAGAATCATCTGCTAGATACCACAGGAGGAAATGTGCAGCGTTGATATGTAAATGAGGCGACCTTTGACCCCGCTGGAGGAGTCTCTGAATCCTCTTCTGAGATCCTGATCTGCAGGTGAAGATCCATCCAGTCCGACAGCTCGAAGTTATTTCTGTTTCACACAAACAGAATGAGTCAACAGGGAAAAAGAAGCTTCCTAGTTAGGGAACAAGGACAATAGATGCTTCCTAGATAGGAATCAAGGAAAAAAATAGCTTCCTAGTTAGAAACCAAGGACAAACGAAGCTTCCTAGTCAGGATATGAGGACCAAAGTCCTAGTTAGGGAACAAGGACAATAGATGCTTCCTAGTTAGGGAACAAGGGCAATAGATGTTTCCTAGAAAGGAATCAAGGACAAAATATGCTTCCTAGATAGGAAAGAAGGTCAAAAGATGCTTCCTAGTTAGAAAACAAGGACAAACGAAGCTTCCTAGTCAGAAAATGGGGACTAGAGAGACTTCCTAGTTAGGAAACATGGACAAAAATAGATTCCTTCCTAGTTAGAAAACAAGGACAGAAACAGCTTCCTGCTAAGAAAAAAAAGACAAATGAAGCTTCCTATTAAGGAAACAAGGAAAAACGTACTTCCTGGATAGAGTACAAGGATGGAGTAAAGCTTCCTCGTTTCAACGCTTGTCTCTGGATTGTTCTTTGGACTGATATCACTTGTCCACCTGGACTCCAGCTGTGTTTACTTCTCCTGCTTTACAGGTGGAGAAAGAAGAAGCTCTGAAGAATAAAGAACATTTATATGGAGACACATTTCATCTCTCTACCTTCATCCGGGTCACATGACATCGAATGTCTCCTTTATTCTCCTGTCACCTTCATACTACTCACTACTGCACATGTGCACAAGACAAAAGGTGTGAAGGCATGAAGGTGTCGAGATGTTTCATGTCGTCAAACTGCTGCTGCCACACACACACACACACACACACACACACACACACACACACACACACACACACACACACACACACACACACACACACACTTACGTTAACCCGGTCCTCGTCAGTGTTAATTGGCAGCAGAACGATGATGAAGAATTCATTCTGGAGTAACCGAGGATTCTTCTTCTGCGTTAATTAAAGATGCTGCGTCGTCGCCGCGGCAACATGAATATTTAACCAGAGACATCGCTAACGCAAACTGATTACTGAGCCTCCCAACATGCAAGCTAGCAGCTGCTTCAACACACACACACACACACACACACACACACACACACACACACACACACACACACACACACACACACACACACACACACAAGCACACACACACACACTCCTTCAGCAGCTCATCTGGTCTCATGTCGATATCTTACAGCTGATATAATTATTAACACTCTCAGTAGCTGTGTTTAAACAGAGATGATGATGGAAGTCAGAAAACGTCTCCGTCTCAATAAGAAACCTCATTCTGAGTCTAATGTAGGTTTGAAACAAAAGATTCAACCTTTTAAGGATAAAGAATGTTGTTATTCTCTGTTGTCTTTGTAAAAACGTTCTCTCACTTCTGTTCAGACTAAAATGTTCCTCCATTAAGACTCTTGAGAGGCGTTTACGACGGTGGTTTAGGGCCAATGTAGATTAAAAAAAAGTAATTATGGAGCCAAGGGAGGGGTTGATATTCAAAGAGAAAATATACAAGACATTTTTTTGATTTTAAAACATTAAAGAAAGCTTAAAGGCGATAAATTGCCATAAACAAACAAATTTATGAAAAACAAACTTGGGAAAAGGTTTTTACAATCTTTTATTATTATGTCAAAGAACCAGATTGCTTTACTTTGCAAGGTTGCATCAACCTCAACACTGTTTAACACTGCAGAGTGCAAACATATATGAAATGTTTTGTTATTTATTAGTAACATAGAAGGAACATTAAAGGAAAACGTGTTTATGTATCTTTCAGGACCTTCTCCTCGCTCAGAGGTCGTCCTTACTGTAGCAACAGAATTCAGACAGCTGTTTCCACAGTTTAACACATAATATTCAAAAACTATATCATCTGAATATTACCCCGCTCCTCCGGCTCCAAAACTAATATTTCTTTGCCTAGAATGTCCGTAATCTGCCGTTCTAACGGTTCTCTCTGTTCTCTCTGTTCTCTCTGTTCCACTTTCTCTGCATCTATAAGTTGTGGATGCGTAATGATTGTTTAACGATTCAAGGGTTAATTTATGGTCGTTAAGGATGCACACTGAAATGAAGTTGCATCTCATTTTAAACAGAAGAAAAACACGACAAATAAAACAATATGCATTGTTTGAATTAGCATCATAAGGAATGTAAACAGCAGCAACAGAAACAATCCTCTGCCCGACATCTCATGCTCTACGGCTGCATGTCGACTCTCCAGAAAAAGCAACGATATGCTGCACAGATTGTCACATCTGGGCCACCGTACCGTGAACACCTATGTCTGTGTCGCACATCTGGTTATGTAGCGTTCCACCTTTTCGTTTTGTCATTTTTATATTTAATAGACTGAACGAGTCAGTATCAAGTCAACAATGAGCTGCTTCTCTAAAATAAATATACATAAATATAAATATATATATTTATATATGTTATGTACTATTCTTTTAAAGGGTAACATTAATGGTGTAACCTGTATAAACTGAAAATAAAATGATTGAAAGAAGAAACAGAGAAAATTAAAACATCTCACAAGCTAAAGCAATTTAGTGAAGTCAAAGCCCATAAAACAACAATTATATTAAACCACTGAACACAGATACTACTTCATCACACACACACACACACACACACACACACACACACACACACACACACACACACACACACACACACACACACAACTCACAACCGATCGATACAGCTGATTGATGGAGATTGAAGTCAGAGGTTAACCCTTCGTCTGCTGACCTCAGGAACAATAACGAGAAAAAACAGAGACGAGGACGGACATCTTTTCTTCTTCTTTGTGTTTAATGTTACGTCACCGCCCACACACACACACACACACACACACACACACACACACACACACACACACACACACACACAGTTATATAAATGCATGAGTAGAGCAGCAGAAGAAGCGGAGGGACTGAGGGAATATTGTTGTGCTCCTCACATCACTGTTAGTAATTAAAGTCAATCACCACTTGAGCGGGTTTGAACAGACGAGGAGCTTCCACACTGCAGCGCTGTTATTATGTTGGTGTGTGACTGATTGAGTCAATAACACAAACACGGCATGGCTCACACACACACACACACACATTACACACACACATTAAACACACACTGGAGCATCGTTTTCCAGTAAATAAGAGGAGTTCCTTCCACGAAAGACGACAGCAGAAAGATTACATTTTCTGTTTCACTGAGTACATTTACTCAAGTATTGTGCTTTAGAACAATTCAGAGGTACTTGTACATCAGTACTTCCAATTTTCTGCTGCTTTATACCTTTCAGAGTGAAATATTGTTATTTTCTCTCTTTGCAGATTCAGATCAATAAAACAAAATATTACCATTAACTAATAAATGATGATATTTTATCATTATTTGTAAAATACCCAGCAGTCCAACAAACCCTGGACGTTCAACAATGAGACCAAATGTGTTAAAATAAATAATGGTATCTGGTTATTTTAAGCCCATTATGATGTTTTTTTAAAAACCTAACAAAGTGTTTGTTTTTTTTTGTCCCCAAACAAAATTTGTTCCAAGCGACACGAAAAAAAAAGGACAATTCGTGTCCCTGAACACAACACCAACAGATTTATTTGACAAACGTGTTGAACTGTTTGTCCCTCGATCACTTTACGTATCAAGCATTCCTGATTTAGCCCGTTATGATTTTTTTTTTAAAAACCTAACAAAGTGGTTTTTTTGTCCCCAAACAAAATTTGTTCCAAGCGACACGAAAAAAAAAGGACAATTCGTGTCCCTGAACACAACACCAACAGATTTATTTGACAAACGTGTTGAACTGTTTGTCCCTCGATCACTTTACGTATCAAGCATTCCTGATTTAGGTTTTCATCACTCTAACTGAGTAGTTTTGTAACCAAAACAAACACGACAATAAAGTTTGTCGTCTTGTTTCAGACAACGGAGCCTCCGTGTTTTTGTACGTTTTGAACATTACATTACATTACAGTCATTTAGCAGACGCTTTTATCCAAAGCGACTTACAGTCAGTAGTATATTACATATCATTCACCCATTCACTCATTCAGTTCATCTTTGAGTCTAGAAAGATGTTTGTGCCAAATATGACTTATTTCCCTCGATGCTTTCTGGAGACGTCACATTTACCAGAATTCACGTTTCTACTACTTCTACTACCTGGTTAAACCTTTCATTTATATTTATTTTATCCTGTCAAAATTACAGTTAATGCATTTCATCACTACTCCAGTCTTCTTCTTTTTAATAAATGTTGTCGTGTCGTTGTTGGAGGAAGCCGCCAGACAAATAATTAAACTGTCACAGAAATGCTCCACTGTAAATGTTGTGATTTTTATTTAAGACATTTAAAATACAGTCACAGATGTTTTTTTTCCAAATGATATAATTACATTGTGCTACTTTTACCATTAAATATAATAAATAAAGTTATTGTTTTTACTCCCAGTCTTCTTTAAAGTCTGATGAACTCTCATCTCTGACATTTTCAAACCCTGATTCTCCACCATTAATGTAAATGTTAAAGTTTTACCCATAAAACACATAGAAAAAACATAGAATTAGAATAAATGAGCATTTCTCTCAGTTATAAACACATATTCTCTCTCTCTCTGAACCAGTGGATGGCTTTAACATCAGCAGCATATGTCGGAGCTTTAATCAGATTTGGACGACTGGATGGACGGAGAGAGACTCAAAAAGACGGGGGGGGGGTATTATGAGCGGGAGGATGAAGGGTGTTATGGACGGAGGTTAAGACAGATTGTGTTCCTCTGATTTGCGGAGCGATAAAGTGTTAAATGTGGGTCAGCGCTCAAAAAGGATCAGACTAACACACGATTTCATTTGGTGGAGCTACGCTAGCAGTTTCCCTCCGATTCCAGTCTTTGTGCTAAGCTAGGCTAACCTCGTCCTCAGACATTAGATGTAAATATCTATTGTTTCATCTGCGTCTGGGGTAAAGTTTTACACTAAAACATAAAAACTATTCATTTCTGTGTAATTGTTCAGTAGATTCACTTGTTATTTTAAATTTAAATCCGGCACAGATTACTTTACTGCATCGACTCGTTTTGCTGTTAGAATTAAGTAATAATCCCGTGTAATCATGAAATCCGTTAAGTAAAACCCGCCAACCCTTGTTTTGGGTTTTTATCACTGAGCCTTCATCACTTTTCCTCCTCGCCAGGAAAATATTTAAAAACACTTTTATTATGTCAAATATGTTGATTTAAAATACACAAAAAGATCAACATCTTTCTTTTTAGTACGTATAGAAATCAAGTATTTTGATAGAATATTTCTGTTTGCCTAAACTCTCAAACTATTTACTACATGAACTATTAAAGAAATGTCTTTATATCATCGCCTTTCTTTGTATATGCAACAATATGCAACATAAAGATATATGTTATACATAAATGAGTTTTAAAATAAATGAGTTTTTTGTTATGTTGGCAGTTCTGACTAGCAGATATATAAACATATATAAATGTTTACATAGGTGTTTTGTTTTAATTAAATGTAAGTATTTAAATATTTTTTTCATGTCAAAATACAAAAACAAAGCATTCTGATGTAATTAGTTTATTACCAAAACAAATCTGTTTCCCTAAACTCTCAAACTTTTATTTCATATTAAACATTTCTTTATAATGTCGCCTTTTTTTGTTCAACATCCACAAAAACTACAGATGTTTTTGTTAAACATGCAACATAAATAAGTTATGTGATCAGATGTATAAACATCTATCATAAGATACATGTGTTGTGTTTTAGTTAAATGTAGATAATTAAATATATCTTCATGTACCAACGTAGTTAAAGAAGCCAGTATTAATATTAAGGTGGCGTGTATGTACATCTCCGTTATTTTACTTTTTAAAACACATCATATAATTTAACCACTGAGTCTGATTCTAAAGACAGGAACCTGGTAATCTTATATTATATGCACATAAACATGTATTTATGTTTATGAACAATTCTTCCGAATGACTGAAATGGAGCATTAAGGATTTACTAATCTCTGTTTCTTAATCATCAAACACAAATCTCTTCTAAAATTACAGCTGAACTTTCCTCCAAATATCACAGAGATCTCAGATTTTTATATTCTGCCAACAAAACAAACAAACAAATGTTCTGATTTGATTTTGGTGTTTAAATTAAATAGATTTAACAAATATTAGCAGAGTCTAAACTGCAGTAAATAAAACAGGAAGAAGGTTCAGCAACATTATTTATTGCAGATTAATAGAAACATCTTCTACCTCAAATGAGAGAATAAAAAACAGCAATATCTGCCATCAGATACAATCAAACATATAAATCAGATAAATCAAAGTACAGAAACATATAAATATGGTAATAAAATAGACTTCACTGTTATTTCTTTATAGTATTAAAATGTATTAAAATGTAAATAGAAGCAGCTTCCTGGTGATTCATGTATAATGTTTATCCAATATTTGTCTGACCTGTCTGTCATCCCCCCCGACGACCTCTGACCCCGAACAAAAGGAAACAGCTGGATTAATCAACCCCGTGGGGGGGGATGAGGCGTTAATCCGCTCTAATCCGCCACATTAGATACCAGCACGCTGCTTTTTGTGTTTTTAGTGTTGTGTGGCTGCGAGGTGGCCGCTCTGCTGTAATGACCATCGTGGGATTAAGTGAGAGCGTTAAGCCACTTCTCAGTCAGAACGCCGCTGACGTCCACGTGAACAACAGCGACTTAAAAAAACAGACATTTGTATTTAATAAGGTGACAGGATGTGAAAACAGTGTTTACAGCTGGAGGGGGGGGTGAAGGTACGAGGCGTAATCCCGTCACAACAATACGGCTCACACAATTAAAACTACAACAACGTCTGTCAATACGAGTATGAAGACAGATAGCAGACGGCCCTTTAATCCCCGATAAACCTGCCCGAGTTAATCCTTCATTTACGGCTGCATCCAAACACATTTATTTATTTACTTTTCTTATTACGGACAGAGAGTTTGTTTCTGTTTTTTTTTTCTTCACTAAAGAGTTTTATTTTAAATAAGACGGTCTGTTAAAGTTTAAATCCAGGAAACTTCACTTTTACTCTTAATACTGATTATTTTATATAAATGTTTACAGCACAATTAAAACTAGAAGTTACATTTATCAGCTTTATAATGGATAAAAGGTCATTTTCTCTGCTGTGTTTTGGTATGAATTTAAGATTTTGGGGTTTTGAATGCTGGTAAAACAAAAAAAGCGACTTAATTTCACTTTGGGAAATTGTTGTGTTCATTTTCCGCTTTTCTTTCACATCAACAAACAAATAATAAATGGTTTATAAATAGAAGTTAATTTACTTACTGAACTTGAACTCTTAAACCTCTTCAGTCTGGTCCGTTCTTTAATAATCGGTTGTTTTTCATGGTTTATTGGTGTAACAGCAGGAGTTTCTCGACCCGGATTAACGGCAGACGGTAGGATTGAGAAATTATTAATGAATATACGTTTTGTTAAAATCTTCACTATCTTTAGCCATAAATTGTGAGAGTATTTGAAACAACCTCCTGCAGAATATTCCACGTTTACAACATTCGCAGTTAGATTTTGAAGCCTTGAGTTTAAGTTTCACCGTCGCCATGTTGCTTTTTTGCAACCAGTGAACAGGAAGTGACCATATATGGACTGAGGAGGAGTGACGTAGAGACGCCGTATACGTCTCTGGTGTGGACCTGTCAATCAGTGTGTAGCCCCGCCCTAAAGCATCCCCTGCTTTATGGTCTGTTTGACTCTAAATGGAGCATCATTTACTAAATGAACATCATGCTGTATTGAAGAAGACTTGAAACTAGAGATTGAGACCATAAACTCATGTTTACAATGTTTACTGAGGGAATAAATCAAGAGAGAAGTAGAGTCATTTTCTCATAGACTTCTATACAACCAGAGGAGTCGCCCCCTGGTGGACAGGAGAGAGAATGCAGCTTTAACACAGGAAGCTTTGACCGGAGGTTGTATTTTAAACTTTGATTTGGTTGTTTTTTCCGGACAGAAGCGTTTGTCACACATGATGTGATCATAGACGGTCGGAAATTTAAAACATCCGATGATATTTTCAGTTTTTACAGCTTCTGGCTGTTATAAATAGTCTTTTTTTGGCAATTGTTTTAAAGACAATTTGCTTTTCAAACCCAGTGGAGGAGTTTGTGGTTCAAAGGGTTCCTCCTTGTATGTAAGTTAAGCTTGTTGTTCTCTACATTATTAAAAGTGCAAAATCATTTTAGGAAATCATTCTCTGTCAGATGGGAATAGGGATGTTAGTTTGATTTCTATGCATCCAGTACAGACATGTTTAGCCTAGCTTAGCACCAAAGATAGAAATGAATGAGAAAAAATATGTTTGGAGCTGGTTTTTATGTGATATAATCAATCATAATCATAATAGTTATAGCGTTAATCATCTGCAGCTGCATATACAATAAATATACAGTCTATATTGTACTGGTAGTTAATATTTTCATATTTACTGATGAGCAACCAATCATTTTGAGTTCTGCCTCACTGCAGCGTACGCAGATATTTATAAATACCTAATTGTTTCTACATATTGTGATATTGATGGAGATGGAGCCCTCCCACGACGTCAGTGGTTGATATCTTCTGCTTTATTGATTACTTCAGTTCTGTAAGAGGAGATGTAATTATGTAGAGCGATCTGTTACACTGCCAGGTTTTAAATCATTGTGTTGTTTGTTATTGTTCAGTCCTATTATTGTGATATAGATGTCGGATAACTTCCCCCTCATACCGTGTTGTTGTCGTCATTATTACCAAGTTAATTTCCCCCCACGGTCTTATTTATAGGTGACTGATTGGTAGATGAGCGTCCGTCTGACATGATGGGTTTGTCATGTGACCAAGAGACTGATCGATCCACAAAACAAATATTAACACTATAACGTTTACACCATACTACCCAATACATAACATTACACATACACACATACAGTCCTACATGACCATCAGTGGACCACCACGCTATTCCAACCAAGAGTGGACCTCTGCTGCTCGCCATTTAAAAAATAGAAATGTACCTTTAAGATCTTTTCACAGAATATTACTGCAAATGTGCTTCTTTAAATTAGAGAATATTGCTGCAAATGTGTTTTTAAAGTATTTTCACAGAATATAACTGCAAATGTTTTCTTTTTTTTAAAAGTTTTTATGTAAAATAAATCATTAAGAAATGTAACTTTTTTATGTTGTTTAATGATTTATGTCATTATAACTGTGTTATTCTCCACTAAAGACATGTTTGAGTTCTCTCTACTTCTAGACATGATTGTTCTGTTTCCATGGAGGAGCAGGACTTTTATTTTACAGTGAAAATTAAAGTAACAGACAGAAAAATGTGACAGGAGTGAAAAAGGATTAAATTCCATGAACCTTGGACTGAAACAGACTCCCAGTCTGACTCCCAGTTGTTCCCTCTCAGGTTCACAGTCTGCTCTGCTGCTCTCGGTCGAGCGTCAACGTGACAGCCACTTTGAAATTAAGCAGCAGATTAAATTAGGGCTTTAAAAATCTCTTTTGGAGTCGCTCATTCAGACGTGAAAAAGATTAAGAGGCGGCGATGAAAAGGGATTCTAGTTAAGACCTACATTATCGCAGACCTCGGCGCCCAGACACACAAGAAAAAAATTTGTGCAGCACATTTGAAGCCATTTGAGGATCAGTGTAAATGATTTCTTTGTGGACGGCTGAATGAAATTATAGAGCAGGGACCAATGCTCCTCTCCGGCTCTGTTATCAACCTTGCAAATGGACGGAGCCTCTGAATCAGACACACTTTCATTTCTGACAAAATAAAAAAGGAAAGGGCTCAGGGGCAGAGGAGCCGAGACACCAGGTGAGGTTATTCACCTCAAGGTGGTATTTACCGAGGCGGCAGAGAGCGATAGAGAGACATTCAACCCTCCCCGAGAGCAGCGAGACGCTGATGGATGGAACAAACAAACTGAGACTTCAATTAAAAAAAATAAATGGAAATATCTCATTTCCCCCCTCTCACAGATTGGATTTATATTGCTGGAGTTTGTTGCCTGGTTACTTCTCATTGCCCCCGCTCATTTCCAAATGTTGATTAGTTTGGAGGCAATAAATAAATCGATGGCTATGGGTTTGACTGGCCTAAATTGTTTCCGGGTGGAAAACGGGTACACGCTAGTCTGATCGGAGGGGAAGTGGACCTGAACCGCGACGTGACCGCCATCTTAAGATAATAAGGTAGGGTTGTTTCAAGGGCGTAGGCTTCGCTAAGTGAGAGGGGATTAACAATTTAGTCGGAGTCAAGAGGTCGACCAACGTCACAAAACATCTGACAGCGTAGAGGAGAACCGGGCTCCAACAAGGCTGCACCATCTCTAGAGCAACAAATGTAGATTCATCCACCAAAGAAAATAGTCCCCAAGGAATCTACTATTACCTGCGTTTTCAATAGGAACCAATGGACTGAGATGGGCTGAGAAACACAGACAGTAGAAAAGTCAAAGTATTGAGAGGTGGACTAACACAGTTATGTCAAGATTGATTTTATCTAACACGTGTTTCAATTTATTAAAACACCTTATTCTCTACTTTCAATCATTTTATTTTCAGTTTTTACAAGTTACCAATACATTTTGCCATCAAAAAGAATATTACATAACATAACATAAGGGCATTTTTACATTTCCTGTTCCCTCATCTAGAAGTCGATGTGTTTTCAGAATGTGTTTTTGGTTAGATGTCTGAAATCAGGTCTGAAGAGATTTAACATTTATTTCTACAAATAGATGTGAGAAAGACAGATAGATAGATAGATAGATAGATAGATAGATAGATAGATAGATAGATAGATAGATAGATAGATAGATAGATAGATAGATAGATAGATGGATGGATAGATAGATAGATAGATAGATAGATAGATAGATAGATGGATTGATTAAAGGATAGATAGATAGATAGATAGATAGATAGATAGATAGATAGATAGATAGATAGATAGATAGATAGATAGATAGATAGATAGATAGATAGATAGATAGATAGATAGATAGATAGATAGATAGATAGATAGATAGATAGATAGATAGATAGATAGATAGATAGTAGATAGATTAATAGATAGATAGATAGATAGATAGATAGATAGATAGATAGATAGATAGATAGATAGATAGATAGAGATTAAGATAGATAGATAGATAGATAGATGGAGATGGAGATGGAGATGGAGATGGATAGATAGATAGATAGATAGATAGATAGATAGATAGATAGATAGATAGATAGATAGATAGATAGATAGATAGATAGATAGATTAATAGATAGATAGATAGATAGATAGATAGATAGATAGATAGATAGATAGATAGATAGATAGATAGATAGATAGATAGATAGATAGATAGATAGATAGATAGATAGATAGATAGATAGATAGATAGATAGTTAGATTAATAGATAGATAGATAGATAGATAGATAGATAGATAGATAGATAGATAGATAGATAGATAGATAGATAGATAGATAGAAGTGGAATGGAGATACTGAATATGTACTTGAGGCTAAATGTGCTCTGTCTGCTGAACTGCACACAGAAACACATTTAAACTTCACATTTCCATTTCCATTAGCTGACACTCATCCAGAGCGAGAGGCAGTGAATTCCCTCTTCACTTTCTACATTTGGTGGAAGAAAATGTCATTAGGCTGAGAATAAAATAAAAAAGGGAAAAGGGAGAGACAACTCTCCTCACCCAAACGTTTCTACACTGTGTTGCGTTTAATAGAGTCAGAGAGTTGTTAACATGTTCATATCTGAACAGTGACAGGTTTCCTTCACTATAACCTCACTGTGACTGACAGCATTACATATAGTAAGGATGGAATTAAATATAAAGCAGCTGTCACATATCGAGAAAGTTGTTTTAAACAGGACCTCAGGCCAGTCAACGAAGTCTACACTACCACGCTAACACTTAGAAACTATTTAGCTTTGATTTAATTGCAATAAACGGACAAAAGGGATGCAGAAATAACGACATATTAATGTTGATTTGTAAAAAGTCTGAAATCATGTTTTGATAGTTTTCTCTGCAAGACGACAAGCAAATATCTGTTAAAATGCTTGTTTTCTGAATGGAGTTTGGTTCGATCATGCTAGGCTATGCTAACATTGTAGCTGCTCCATCAACACTCAAAATAACGTGAAATCGGTGAAATGCGGCGACGTTGTTTTCCTTGATTGTGCCATAGACAGTCTGTAGCTCATCAGAGGACGAAACCTTCAAATCTCTTCAGTTAATGTTGAGATTATTTGCTAACGTAGCTAAAGTTCGTTAACTTCTAATCACAACCTCTCCTGTGATCCTCTCACATGTTATAATTAGAAATAAATGTAACTGTAATAAAGTTTTCATCATGAAACTTTCTTTCAGGCGGATGGATGGTGACTTTTCTACCTTTGGTTGTGTTTTCATCCATTAAAACCCTGGAGCCCCTGCAGCCTTCTTCACACTGTCTGCGGTTAACGAGCTGATGTTCCCGTTGATAGATGACGAGCTAATTAACACACAGGTGTGACAGCAGCATCACCGCTGATCCATGAAGACGAGCTCCAGATTGTATTTTAAGAAGAATAAATGAAAGAACATCTGTATATCTGACATTCAGAGTCATGTCATGTTTGTGGCTTTCATATTTGTTCCTTTATTGTCGCTTTTATTCAGTTATCTTTAACTTTTTACTGATTACTTTCATGCTGTTATTGTCACTCGTTTATTGGGTTCCATCCTGTCATTTTAAAGCTAATATTGAATTCATATGATATTTAAATAGACAGGAAATAAACAATCTTGCAGTTGCTGCTCAACCTGAGTTCTTATTCTTCTTTAAGTAACAAGACTTAATTTTGCTTAGTCTTGACAGATGTTTGTTAGTATAATTTATATTTTAGTTTTTTCTTTTAACTGTTTAACTGATAGCAAGGTTAATTATTATTAACATCCCTACTGCAAAGAACTTTGCTCTGCTTGTTTCAGGAAAACACAGAGTTGAATGTTAAAGTGTGACCATCAGCATCGTGTTGCATATTTAATGTTAATAATGATTTTAAAGTAATTGTGAGAACTGTAATAGAAATATTACAAACTCATTGTTTCTCCAACATAAAGGTTCAAGTGTCATGTGAATCCATATGCAGAGTCTTAAATCCCTAATCCATACAGAACTACATCAGGTCTTTCTGGATTCAGACAGCAGGTCATCAAACCTGTCATATAACTGATTTATTGATTTATTGCCGGCTAACTGAAAGAGGACAAACTTTTAATACATCACTGACGAGACATCATTGAGTGACACCAGCATTTAAAACTGACTGGGCGACACCATAGAAATTAATTGATTCTGCACAAAATCCTGCAGTTGATTCTCTTAATTGCCAATCAATCAAGTCCCAATTAATTTTTCCCATAAGACAATGTTACGTGATTCACAGTTTGAATTCTTCAAAAAGCTAAAAAGGTGATTAAAAGGAGATTCATTTCTATAGTTGGGGTTAAAGTGTGGAACAATTGTAAGAATGTGTAACTCTTTTTTGGTTTTCAAAAGGACTGTTTATAAAACTATTTTTGAGGGTTACAAGTCTGAATGAAATATATATATATTGTTTTCTTGACTTTTTTTATGTATTTTGTTTTCTTGAGGGTGGCTTTACTGTTGGTGAAGTAGGATAGGCATATATAAGCTCAATGCTTCTGCCTGTTCAGTTGTTTTGTATACTATGTTATATAAAGGCTGTATTGTTGTATTGTGTGTGGTGACTGAATAAAAACTAACTAACTAACTAACTAACTAGCATATGAGTCCGTAATGCACAGAGTGAGTCTCTGATGATAACTCTGTGTCTATTAGTGTGAATTGCTCTGGAGAAGGATTTTAATTCCATCAGCAGTGGAGAGAATAAACTCAGTGAAGTGAGAGTCAGAGCGAGCGTTGCTCCTCATCGCCCCGGGCCTCCTGGCCTTGGTTCTCCTCCACGCAGACTCCGCTCCTCCTCCTCCCCTCCGGCTGATTTGTCAGAGCAGCTTTGTACCGGCCAGCCCGGAAGGCCTCCGAGGGTTTACCCACAATCCTCTGGGCCCCGCCGGTTTCCCTCCAGTCCAGAGTCTGAGGTCAGGCGCCCGCCGGCCATGACCACCCCAACGAAATGTTTTAAGGGGGTTCACAGATTCAACACAAACACGTCCAGGCTGCTCTCAGAGGAGAAGTGTGAATAATAAAAGCAGAATCTGAGGCCTGAAGCTTCTGGAAGGAAACAAAGCCAGAAGTTTTTATTTTGTTCCCCAAACGACATAAATCCTGTCAGAGAACTGCTGGTTGTTTCAGTTCATCAGGAAATATCACGAGCTGCATCTCACACTAAACACGGACAAACATGTTGAATTTATACTAACAAACATCTGTCAAGACTAATAATCTTTTATCTATATATTTTTTATATCTTAAGTTTTATTATATTTATCTCTCTATATGGCCTGTTCGCTGCAAAATGTAGATTAAATTGTGCTTTTGAACTGTAACTTCTAGGCCAGATCATCATTTAGCTGTATCCATGCACAGATGTAAAGTTACATCACCTGATGTATCAACTATATCAAGTCTTATTAATAACTTTTTATGCTTGTTTTGATTTTGACAATATTAGACTCTAAAGACTTGCTGCTACATTCATAGACTGTATATAAGAAGTGGATGTCGTCATTCGTCTCTCATTGGTTTGTGGACCGATGTTTTGAAGCCTCAAATTCAGCCAATTTCTTGGATTACTCCGCAACCAGTGAACAGGAAGTGACCATATATGGAGTGAGGAGGAGTGACGTAGAGACGCCGTATACGTCTCTGGTGTCGACCTGTCAATCAGTGTGTAGCCCCGCCCTAAAGCATCCCCTGCTTTATGGTCTGTTTGACTCTAAATGGAGCATCATTTACTAAATGAACATCATGCTGTATTGAAGAAGACTTGAAACTAGAGATTGAGACCATAAACTCATGTTTACAATGTTTACTGAGGGAATAAATCAAGAGAGAAGTAGAGTCATTTTCTCATAGACTTCTATACAACCAGAGGAGTCGCCCCCTGGTGGACAGGAGAGAGAATGCAGCTTTAAGACAGGAAGCTTTGACTTCACTTTAAAGAACCGGAGGTTGCCGGTCAGTAGAAGATGCAGAGCGGCGTCCCTCCCTCTGTGGAGGATCACATGACCAAACAAACGCTGGGTTCCCTTTAACAGATAAATCAATCCCCCGCCGTTCAGCTACCCTCTTCATGAAACCAACGGGTGGAAATGTGTTTGTTTCCTGCTGCTGGAAGCTTTAACGTTTCATGTCGGAGGAACCTAATCTGAACATTATCCTTCTCTCTTTCTGTCCGAGGTCAGCCGGCAGCCTCCAGGAGCAGATCCATAAATCACCAGATCAATACCTCCTAATCAGTTTCCTTGTGTTGGACACAGACAGACGTAGGAGACATGAAGATAAATGCCAAGTTGACATTTCTCAGATAGATAGCAGCGATATTATATTACAGCTTGTAAACATGCAAAGAGAGACTTATCTATCGACGTATTAACTGATTAATTCCCAGGTGAGTTCAGAGCTGTGACTGAATTACGAGGGCTGTTTAAGTGAGGTGCATTATGGGTAACAACACTATTCAAGAGCTTTATAGACGGGGAGATACTCCAGAGACAAATATGAGGTTTAATATGCATTAGGTTGTTTTTCAAAAGACAAATGTGAAACAGCAGAACTAGAAGAGTATGAATCGAGCAGATCTTACTTGTGGATTAAATAGATTTGTGGTGTTTTATTTATTTTAATCTGCAAACCACATACTTTAATATAACGTTAAAGTTGATTTAGATTCTTCTATTTTAGTGTTATTCATCCTAAATCAACATTAATTGATAAGTTAGTTAAAACTTAAACAACTATGAAATGTTCACTGGTTGTTCAACACCAATTCTTAATTCTATACATGCATTGAAATGATTACAGATCAATAAATAAAATACACACAGCTGTTGTGTCACTTTAAATGGTATTTATTGTACAAATTTAAGAAGATACCAGAATTGCTTTTTTTATGTATTCCTGGTCATTTCCTGAATTTTGTAAATGAGGTTTTATATTTGTATACCTTTAAGTTAGAAGTATTATAAAACATTACATTTTCTCTGACTATATTTATTCTTTTGCACTAAAATACACACAAAAAGAAGGAAAGCTGTACTTTGTGTGGTCAAACTCCAATCCAAACACAAAGAAATGCACTCTAACATTCATTGGTAATAATATACACGCATTTAAATAATTAGATCAATAAAATAAAATACATCATTATGATTGCTGTTTATTTGTACAATTTTAAGAATAAACAAGTTTATGGAAATTGCTTGAATTACTGTTTCCTGGACATGTAAATTAGATTTTATAATTTTAAAGTATTATATTACATTTCATTTTCACACACACTGTTTAAAACACACAATATAAAAAAAATATATATTTTTAATAACTTTACCTATTTAAAATTGTAAAATTAGAAAGTCAACATAAGAATGAATTTACTTCTGAACATTTTCATGTCGTAAAACGAGATGTGATTGCAATCTGATCACCCATAAAACAGCACTGCTAACAGCACAAGATCACCAACGACATACAATACAGAACTGAAGCTATTTTCTCTGCCATAATGTGCATTTAGTCAAACGGCCTCATCCCCGTTCCTTCACATGAGCAGCGATCATCATTAACTCTTTGTGTAAAGCGTTTCAATCTCTCCGTCTCTCTCGGCTCCCTTTTCATTTTCTCTCCTCTGCGGATGAGAAATGAAGAACGTGTAATTACCTGAAGGGAGGAGGCGACCGAACCGTCCGTTAGCCGCTCAGAAATCCTGCAGTAATGACAAACGCTGAGCCACTTAGACAAAAGGCCGGAATGTGCTTCACCTCGCTTTGTAACCGCTAATGGCCGACGCTAACACACGGAGAAAAAAACACCTGAGACGGAGAAAAGTAGAGAATGCTGATGAAGGTTTTTGTCATAAATATGTAATTGTGAGAAATATTCCTTGTTTCTGATTGTCCAGGACAGCGTTAGCCTACGTTAGCACAAAGACTGTAAGCCGACATTTAGCTCCAATGCTAACGGGTAGTTTGCCAGAAGGTCTCCATCTTTAAGATAAGATAAGATAATCCTTTATTAGTCCCGCAGCGGGGGTTGTTGCGGTACACAGAACTTATGAAGCCGGGTTCATACCTAGCGTGAGGAATACATGGGTGGATGTGAGTTGTGATGTGAGTAATGCATTGTTAATTTGATCATGCGAACATAAGTATTTTAAGTATTTATCAAATTAGTTATTGTGAAATTTGATGTTTCTTCCAGCTGACCGGCGTTGAGAACATTAAATACTCTGTGTTGACTATTAGACATCCAGTGAGGTGTAAGGAAGTACTAATCACAGTCTTTAAACAGACTAAAAGTCAAAATGGAGGCAATTAAGCTTTATCTCCACCTGCAGTGATCTAAACTCACGTGTTTTCATCATGGAAATTAAGAGCGTTTCCATCCCATCCACACACACACACACACACACACACACACACACACACACACAGTGCTGTGTCCGTTTGGCTGTAAAGGATTACAGCGGTGAAGCAGTAATTAGTTGTGGCATAATGAACATTTGGCCCTGTGGCAAGGAATAATTAAGCAGCACTTTGCGGTGATCGTAACGAGGTGACGGGGCCAGAAAACCTCGCAAGTTCTCCGACACTCCCACTTAATGGGATTCATTAACTCGGCTGAACTTCTTTCCCAACACACAAGTGCATGAATTAAACATACATACATGTGCTGTATGTAAATGATTCAGCCCTCCTCTGTGTCATTTCAACATGCTTGTGTCCTTAGAGAGGAAAAGCCATCAGTGTCAAGAAATAGTTTTTGGTTTCAATGAATAATGAAAATTCAAAAGCAGCAATGAGGTTATTTAATCCTCAAGGTTTATGTTATTAACGTCAGATTACATTTTATCAACTCTTGTTTCCTGATAAATCAGGTTTTGTGTTAGTTTGGTATGGTGAATGGCTGTGGGTACAAAACCCATGAGCTTCTGCTGCTGTTGCTATGGATCCTTTTTGCAGCAAAAATAAAAATGCACTCATGTGGGAAATGGAAGAGATTTAATCTGGTTGAATAAAAAGCGTTGTTTTGCCCCAACTATCCAGACATAGAAGTAAAACTTTGGAAAACCCAGATGGCATCCTCTGGTTCTTTAAAGTGAAGTCAAAGCTTCATGTGTTAAAGCTGCATTCTCTCTGCTGTCCACCAGGGGGCGACTCCTCTGGTTGTATAGAAGTCTATGAGAAAATGACTCTACTTCTCTCTTGATTTATTCCCTCAGTAAACATTGTAAACATGAGTTTATGGTCTCAATCTCTAGTTTCAAGTCTTCTTCAATACAGCATGATGTTCATTTAGTAAATGATGCTCCATTTAGAGTCAAACAGACCATAAAGCAGGGGATGCTTTAGGGCGGGGCTACACACTGATTGACAGGTCCACACCAGAGACGTATACGGCGTCTCTACGTCACTCCTCCTCACTCCATATATGGTCACTTCCTGTTCACTAGTTGATAAAAACAACATCAACGGCCATAATCCAAGATGGAGAAATCGACAAACTCACTAAAAAACACGGATTTGAAAGTCACTTTGTTTAGATTTAATTCTCCATCTTTGTTGTTAAATGTCTTTACGTGGCTCGACAAGCTTTAGCACTTTGATGTACTTCTGTAAAATGTCAAACCGAACACCTAAAATGCTAAATCTTTTTTTTTTTTTATCTACCTCAAAACTTGATCTCTGTAGTTTGATAAATACAAAAAAAATGCATCTTGGGAGTCATAGTTGACTTTTTCTCTGAATGTTTTAAGGACTACTGTCTGGTGACTTTGACTTTTTATCAAACAACCAAACATTTTTTAAGCCAGTTCAGCTTTTGGAGAGATTAATATCCAACCAAGTCTTCGCTCCATCAGAATGAATATGGTATAGAAAATAATGAATAGGTCTTTTACTTCCAGAAATAACTCCTCTGACAAAACTACACTACCACTAAACAGTCAGAGTTCACATCTGCACAAAGTTTTCTTTGAAAGAGAAGATTTAAACCAGCGTTGCCTACTTTTTTCCAAAGAAAGTAGCACCAGCTCCGTGCTGACGTTCTCCATGAACATCAAGTCACACTGAATCTGAACACTGACTCACTATGTCCTTCAGTGGAATGTTTCTATAAGACCAAATCAGGGACATGACCTCAGGCCATCAATTCAAACATGTGTTTCACTGCTAAACACCAGAATGGAGGCAGAAATCCCCCCAAACCAAGGAGGAAATGAAGATGGCAGCAGTCCAGACCTGGCAGAGCTTCAGTATAAAATATACCAAGTGTCTGCAGACGTTGTCTGACTGCAAAGGATTCGCCACCAACTGTTCAACAATCTTATTTATTTGTGTTTACGTCTCTTTTCTCTAACGTTCGTGGTAAGATTAGTTAGATCTTCTTGCCTTCCTCCCATCAGTCAGTCTAGCATGCTGTTCACCAGCCCGACTGTCGCTCACCATCAGCAAAAGTTTTGTTGTAAAGTGACGACGTTTGTGACGGTTTTTATTCTAGGCTTGTTTATTATTAGTTTTCGTACTTATTCTAGGCCCAACCATGATGTTTTTCCTAAACCTAAACTTTAGTTTTCTGTTTTAATGTCGCCCTTAAAAAAGGAGCGACAAATGACGATTTGTGACGCCCAGCACGAAACCAATAGAACGCATTTCCTGACTATCTCTGTGTTACAATATTTTATGCTCAGAGGAAATGCTACGGTAGTGTGATGAAGAAGTACAAAGAATGAAACATCAATGGGTAAAACAAAACAAGGACTTCCAACCAGGAGACCGGTGTCAGTGTCTGAAGTTCGGTTGAGTTATTTTAAAGTTACTTGTTTCCGTACTTAGTTTCCGTACTTATATTGAGCCCAAACATGATGTTTTTTCCTAAACCTAACTTTTATTCACAACATTAACCTGGTGTTTAATGTGATCGAGCAGAGAGTGACGGTCTGACCAAGAATCAGGATGAGAAAGTGTTGGATTTATGTCTTAGTTTGGATTTTGAATGCATCCCCTGTGTCAGTTTGTTCGGATATTTTCTACGGCAGATTCACTCTTCCACTTTCATGTTCATGTCAATTAAATAAAGTCCTTGAATCACGTTAATCAATCAGCGTTTGAAACGTCTGAACAAGTACAGTTCCCTTTCACAGGTTTTTCTCAGAATAAAGAAGCTTTTATGACTCACTGCAGGATTAAACGACTCCCTCATGATGGATATTTCTTGTAGTAAATGTCGACTTTTCTCAGCCTCTAATGTGCTTTACCTTCCTTGACATTGCACCATGCAACCAGTCAGATTGACTTGTGAATTATGTCAAAAAATCCTGCAGATGAAAGACTCCTTTGAAAGCAGCAGTAAAAGAAATCAAGTCTTTCAGCCGGCGTTTGAACGTCGACGAGGCGCTGCCAGATCAGAATCCATTCAAACAATAACATTTTTCCCTGTTTTGATTGTGATTAGGTCTTATTTTTCTGACAGCCACTAAAATAATTGTGAGAGTAATGAGATAGTGGCAGTTTTTTTCTCACTTTTTCTCCTTTCACATAATGAAAAGATGATGAAAACAGCCGTGACTCCAGGAAGGAGCATTGCTGGGTGAGAAGAGGACTTCAAAGGGAATGATAAGCAAATGTAGCCGAGCTTTCGTTCTGAATTAAGTCAACCAGCCACTTTAATCAAATTGTTTCACAGGAATCAAACTACAAACACAGAACCAGAGTAAGAGAGAGAGATTGATTTTCAGCTTTCTGCCACACACTGACAACCACTTCTTCCCATTTATGGTGATTTTTATGTTTTTGACTCTTTCTGTTGACATCAGGGCCGTCGATCCAACTTTAACACCAACAACAGCAAAATAAATCAGTCTGAAGGAAGCAGCTATCCGGCTTCATTATGCAGTTTTTCCACTCGTTTGGCATGTTGACGTGACGAGGACTGAATCCAGTTTGGTTCTACATACTGACCTGCATAACTAAATATATCTGAATTATAATCATATTATATTTATGATTTACTGATCATTGTTTGGACGAAGTCTGTTAAAGTCCAGATGTCTGGATTCGGCTGTTTTTGTTTGTTCCCTTTGTGGCCTCACAGCAAGCGGTACAGAAATAGTACTGGATCTTCATGGTGTGTTTAAGATGGACTTTATGTTTGTTCAAAGCTCAAACCAGGCAGCAACTTCCAGTCTTGTTGAGTGAAGTCAGAGCTTCACGTGTTAAAGCTGCATTCTCTCTGCTGTCCACCAGGGGGCGACTCCTCTGGTTGTATAGAAGTCTATGAGAAAATGACTCTACTTCTCTCTTGATTTATTCCCTCAGTAAACATTGTAAACATGAGTTTATGGTCTCAATCTCTAGTTTCAAGTCTTCGTCAATACAGCATCTTATGTATCTGACTAAAGTTGTCAAATAAATCTAGTACAGAAAAAGAACAAAACTTGCTTCCAAAAAAATTGGAGTAGAAAAATAACTCAAGTACTAGTACCTCAAAACTGTAATTAAGTACAGTACTTGAGTAAATATACTAACATGTTACATTTCAACCAAACCCAATGGTCTTCATCAGCAAATCAAATTACTTTTCTGCAAAACTGGCTGCTGTATTCTATTTTAAATATATTTAAATTAATGTATACATTTTATACCTACAATTGAATCATACATTTAATGTGTAATCCATCCATCTTCCGTAACCGCTTATCCAGTTAAGGGTCGCGGGGGTGCTGGAGCCGATCCCAGCTGTCAATGGGCGAAGGCAGGGTTCACCTGGACAGGTCGCCAGTCTGTCGCAGGGCTGACATATAGAGACAAACAACCATTCACACTCACATCCACACCTACGGGCAATTTCAGAGTCATCAATTAACCTAACCTGCATGTCTTTGGACTGTGGGAGGAAGCCGGAGAACCCGGAGAGAACCCACGCTGACACGGGGAGAACATGCAAACTCCACACAGAAGGTTGTCTGGCCCAGGAATTGAACCCGGGCCCCTCTTGCTGTGAGGCGACAGTGCTAACCACTACACCACCGTGCAGCCGTTTTAATGTGTAATAAGATAGTTAATCATGGTTTCTATGTGCATGTTAGGTAAAGTTTTTTTTTTGCCTGTTGGTGTTGCAGGGTGTTGTTCTAACAATAATCCAGAAGGTGTTAATCAGCTTTTCCTTTTTCCAGAGGTGTTCGAAGTGAACATGGAGTTAATTTTAGAGGTGGTCCAACACCCGTCCAACCTGCAGCTTCTAATGCATGTATTTCATTGATTGCAGGTGAAAAACAAAAAGCCAAACACAACCAAGAGAGAACACCTTTAACCGTTGAGGGTCCTGAAGCGTTTCAGAAACACATGCTGGAAGTCTGAACAGATGAGCGTCCCTCCCCCCCAACAGCAGAGCAAGACGAGCTGCAAACAGAAGCCAAATATCTGTCTGGGAGAAAAGCAAACTGATGGCGGAGCATTAGTCTGCCTCCGTCAGAGCCGGTTAACCGGAGAGCTGCCATTACTCATGTCCTAACAGCCTGTAATGGAATTTTCCTCGGATGAGCAAAAGGTTGTCAAGCCGCTCGCTGCAGATCAGGAAAAAAAGCAGCTCAGCGGACTGGAAGTCCAACAACACACACACACAACACACACACACACACACACACACACACACACACACACACACACACACACACACACACACACACACACACACACACACACACACACACACACACACACTGCTCAAATCCACTTGATGTTTCCATTCATTACAAGAGAGGTTTAAGGACACAGACTGTCATTTACAATGAAACTAGATCTCTGTATTCATTAAGTGGAATTCTTTACATTATATTAAACAAATATATAGATTTAAAAAAAAGTCTAGTCTAGTTTTTATCAAACAAACAGGAGGAAATAGTGCATTTGTTGAGGACTATTTACAGCAGCGTATGAATCCACATTTGGTGGTCCAGTGAGTATTCGCAGCAGAAGGACGGTGTTTTTGTGGGATTGAGTCAAGATGAACTACAGTTTGTGTGTTCATGGTGATGAAAAAACAACAGTGAGGCTCATTGATGTGTTTTAACGGAGCTCAATGGTTCAAAGGAAGAAGATACATCAGCCTGTGGTACTTGTTAGAAGATACATTCAGGTTGAACCAGGTTGTAACTGGTTTAAATCTGCTTTTAATTGGTGTAGTTCATTTTAGTTTCAGTTTTGAATTTTTTTGGTTGAAAAAAATATTCTTTAAGCTTTTAGAGGATTTCAATGTTTAATTTTTTAGAAACCAGAATGTGATTTGGTTGGTTGTATGTAAGTTTTCAATCAGAAAGCTTCAGTATTGAAATGAAAACAGATGAATGAAAACATGCAGACAATATAACAACATGTACTGTAATGTGTGTGGACATTTTTGCTCTGGTAGAAAACCATAGGTCCTCCCTGGTGCATGCTGGTCCTATAGCTGCCGACTCATACATTAAACCAGAGGTGCCCTCAGTGTTAAAACTAAACAACAACATAATTTAACTAAACAAATAACAACAAAAAGAAAAAGCTATCTAAGTGTATCAGAAATCTAATCTATGTCAGCAAACCTCTAAAATGAATAAATGATAACTAAATACTTAACACAAATAAATATTTCCTACACAGAATAATAAATTATATATCTTTCTGTCTCCTTGGTAACAAAAGTAAAGCTCCTCTCTGTTTTCTCCAAACACGGTTTCCTTTCCCTCATTAGAGCAATCAGCTCATGAGCTTTAGCTGGGCAGCAGCCATTTTGTGGTTTTGTAGTCTTTTTTACTGGACGCCATGTTGGTTTTGTAGTCATTGTTGTAACCATGGAGATGGAATGTATCTCCTGTCATGGTTTGACTCTGTGATGTCATCAAAGGAATCGGCTCTGATGATGAATTCTAGAACCTTTAAGTACCTGATCAACAGAGAATCTTTCATTCCTATCAACGCCAGCGTTGCAGAACAGTCGGATCTACTTCAGAGACGAACTTCTACAAAACCACCACAGTCTACTACAGACCACCACAGTCTACTACAGACCACCACAGTCTACTACAGACCACCACAGTCTACTACAGACAACCACAGTCTTCAACAGACAACAACAGTCTTCAATAGACTACAAAGTCTTCAACAGACAACAACAGTCTTCAACAGACGACCACAGTCTTCAACAGACGACAAAGTCTTCTTCCCACACGTCTACACTCTGCTACAGACGGTGCCATGGACAGAAGAAACAACCAGAGAAAAGGGGCCATCGCTCATCAGGACCAAAAGGTTCATCATCTCAAAGTGGCTCTTACTCGAGCTAACGATGAGCTCTACAGTCTGACAATTCAGATGAGCGACCTGGAGGTATTTAAGAAACAATCTCTGATTGAAAAGGAGAGTTTCTGCCGCAGCGTCAGCGAAGGTGAAGCCAAAACAAGCAGTCTGGAGAAACTTCTCGAGGTCACTAAAGACAGGATCAAACATCTTGAGAGCCTTCGAGAACTCAAAGAGACGGTGACCACGGCTGAAAGCCAAAAAAGCCGAGAGACCATCAAGAAACAGGAGACAGAAATCTCCCATCTGAAGAAAAGTCTCCAACTCCAGCTGAACAACAAAGGAGCTGAACTCCAGAAGAGTGAAGAAGCCTGGCAGGCTAAATACAACGCTCTGGAGGAGAAGTTCACCAAGAACCAGGCCAAGACACAGAACTGGGAGAAGCTGCAGATCGAATATAAGGAGAAGGTGAACCAGGTGGAAGAGCAAATCCACCAGAGGGACACTGAAATCCTGGATCTCTGCATGGAGAAAGAGGGTCTCTCTCAGACCCTCACAAAGACCAAGACCCTGCTCATCAGCAAAGAGGCTGAACTCCTCCAGACTGAGAAAGACTGGCAGGAGAAATTCAACAATCTGGAGATGAAAACCACCAAAGACCTGGACCAGAAGGACCAGAGCTTGGAGACTCTTCAGGTTGAACACCAGAGGATGATGAACCAGGTGGAGGAGACAATCCACCAGAGGGACACTACAATCCTGGATCTCTGCAAGGAGAAAGAAGGTCTCTCTCAGACCCTCACAGAGACCCAAAACCAGCTCAGCAACAAAGAAGCTGAACTCCTCCAGAATGAGAAAGACTGGCAGGAGAAATACGAGGCTCTGGAGATGAAGACCACAGAAGACCTGGACCTGAAAGAACAGAGCTTGAAAACTCTTCAGGTCGAACACCAGAACAAGGTGAACCAGATGGAAGACCTGATCCAGCAGAGGGACACTGAGATCCTGGATCTAATCATGACAAAAGACAGTCTCTCTGAGAAGCAAACAGAGACCCAAAACCAGCTCATCAGCAAAAGAGCTGAACTCCTCCAGAGCAACGAGGCCTGGCAGGTTAAATACGACGCTCTGGAGGAGAAGACCTCCAAAGACCTGGACCTGAAACAACAGAGCTTGGACACACTTCAGGCTGAGTACCAGAGGAAGGTGAACCAGGTGGAGAAACAGATCCACCTGATGGACACTGAGATCCTGGATCTCATCAAGACAAAGGCCGATGTCTCTGAGAAGCTCACAGAGACACAAAACCAGCTCATCAACAAAGAAGCTGAACTCCTCCAGAGCGAGAAAGACTGGGAGGTAAAATACGAAGCTCTGGAAGAGAAGACCTCCAAAGACCTGGACCAGCAAGTTCTGAGCTGGGAGACCAAAGTCCAACAGCTGGAGGACGAAAAGAAGGTCCTGGAGGACATCTGTCTCCAGATGAAGAAGAAGAGGAGAGGCTTCTTTGGCAAGAAGATGGAGGACAGACAGACCGAGTTGGAGAAAATGAAAAGAAAACTGCAGGAGAAGGAGACAAAGAAGAAGGAGAAGGAGGGAAGACGGAGACGGGTTTCTTGAACCGGATGCACAAGAAGAAGACGTGTGACGGCGACAGAAAGGTGGAGGAGGCTGGTTCTTCAGCTGAGGCTGAACACCAGTAGCTACATCTTCCTCCACCCTTTCCCCCCCCTTCCCCCCTCATTCAGGGCGACACAGTGGCTCAGTGATTAGCACTGCAGCCTCACAGAGACACCTCCACCCTTCTGTCTGTGTGGAGTTTCTATATTCTCCCTGTGTCTGCGTTGGGTTTTCTCCTGGTACTCAGGTTTCCTCCCACTAAATCCCAAAAATATTCACTTTAGGCTGATTGGAAACTCTAAATTATCAACTTCAATCAATAATATCCATGTAAGGGTTTTCTCCTGGTGCTCAGGTTTCTCCCAAAAAAATTCATAGTCAATCTAAATTCCCCCCTAACTGAAAAAACATCAACAAAACAATACAAAATAAAAATAAATCATTAAATTAACACTCAAATATGTAAAATAATTATTTAAATGAATAATTTAAAAAATCAAATAAAAAATGTAATAAATGTTCAATGTCTCTGCCTCTCTGGTTTAATATAAACAGTATAAATACATTCTATGACATGATGGTGACTGTAAAGAAGAAGTACTGGTATCTGTTTAAGTTGTGATTTTAACAAAACTGAAGCTGATCAATAAAATGATCAATGTTACGTAGTAAAAGATGTTCCAAATTATATTTAAGGTTAACGACAGGAGCTGGTTCTGTAATAAACAAATATCTTCTACAGTAAAAACATGAGATCTTCATCACTGATGGTTTAGTGGATGTTTTTAATATTCAACAGTATACACTAGTAACTATTTAGCAGTCATTTAATTATAAATATACAGTTGTAAACTACTTAAAAATAAATTCTCTGGTATATGCATTGTTTAAAGTGGGCCGGTATTAATTCATACGTAGTATTGGCACTTCTACATTTGACTCTGTGGCTAAAGTGACTTTTTGTCGTGGACCAGCGCTTTGTTTCTGCCCTCTGAACGATTCATAATCATCGTAGCCGTGTGAACATAAAATCAACGTAGAGAAAACATCTGGACGAGGTGACGCACGGAACGGGAAAGAAAAAAGTCCAATTTACTTCATGCAAGTTTATTTTCATTCAGGGCGACACAGTGGCTCAGTGATTAGCACTGCAGCCTCACAGAGACACCTCCACCCTTCTGTCTGTGTGGAGTTTCTATATTCTCCCTGTGTCTGCGTTGGGTTTTCTCCTGGTACTCAGGTTTCCTCCCACTAAATCCCAAAAATATTCACTTTAGGCTGATTGGAAACTCTAAATTATCAACTTCAATCAATAATATCCATGTAAGGGTTTTCTCCTGGTGCTCAGGTTTCTCCCCAAGAAAAAAATACATTCTAGTCATCAACTAATTGGACAATCTAAATTCCCCCCTAACAAAAAACATCAACAAATGAAACTAAATTAAATTAAAATAAATAATTTAATTAACACTCAAATATGTTAAAAAAAATGTTTTAAATGAATAATATAAAATCAAATAAAAAATGAAATAAATGTTCAATGTCTCTGCCTCTCTGGTTAAATATAAACAGTACTAAAACAATTGTATGACATGATGGTGACTGTAAAGAAGAAGTACTGGTTTCTGTTTTAAGTTGTGATTTTAACTAAGCTGACGTCTTAAAAGATGTTCCTAAAGGTATTTAAGGCTAACGACAGGAGCTGGTTCTGTAATAAACAATAATATTCTACAGTAAAAAAACATGAGATCTTCATCACTGACGGGTTTATAATTATCTTTAATATTAGCATTATTTACCGGTTATATCATTTAATTATCACAGAGTGTTGTAAACTACTTAAACATGTTTTCTTTGTGAATGTGAATCTCTGGTTTACGTGTTGACTGATAACCAGTTAATCACTAACATCCTTCTCTTCTACTTCAGTTTTCTCACTGAGAGCTAAGTTGATGAACCTCAGTAAACAGAATCTACGTATGAACACTTTTAAAATGCAAAGTGTCTTTGTGAATAACTGCAGCTAGTCGGGGCTTTAATATTGTGACAAATCACAGACGTGTGAGAGTAAAGACACTGAAATAATAGATCCTGTCTCAATGTGCTCACATCTGAATTTAAGTTTAGGACCATTTTTAAGACTATTTCTTATATATCTTTATCCATAATTAACAAGATTATAAAATTGAATGAAATGTTAGTGCATTATTTAGTGCAGCTACATAAAATACCAGAAAATCAACACTTTCAAGATAAATACTTTAATTAAAGTCACTATAGCTCACTGATTAAAAATGGTACAAACATCACTTTATGTTTGCACCATTTTTAATCATTAATTGAAAATGGTGCATTCTGTGAACTGTGTTGAGCTGTAACACTGTCTCACCTTCTGTCACTTTCATGTTCATGTGTTACTTTAGAATTATAATGTTTTATGAGATTTTGAGGAAAACAAAGCTTGTGTTTTTTTTTAATTTGGCCTAAAAGTAATGATGATTTCTATAAATCTATAAATATGAAATAAAGTAAATGTCAGCCTTCCATTGATTTCCCTGCTCTCGACTACCAAACGGCCAAAAAGCTCAGACGTAGTCGGATCAGCCTTTTAAAAGACATCATATAGTGTCAATGTAAAAGGATCCAATAACTGTAGAGCTGTTAATGAGGCTGTTATTAAAAAACAACATTGACAGTGATCAAATAAGCTTCTGCACGAGTGCTTTCCACCTTGTTTATGTTTCAGTTGAAAAATCCAGCGAGTTATTAACCAAAAAGATCAGAATTCAGCAGAAGCGACCGGTGCGGTCTGCAAGGAATATTTCTTTCTAATTTTGAGCTAACTATTTCAACTGTTTTCCACTTTTTTTAGCCAACATTTATTCGATTATTTCAACTGTGTATCCATTAATGGAAGTTAGCTATTTCAACAGTTCATCCATAAAATAAAGCTAACTTTTAGCTAACTATATCAACCGTTTTGCCACATATTTTAACTATCCATAGTTTCTACGTGACGTCACGCCCCCTTGGAGGGCAAAACATCGCTGTTCTCTGCTGCCCGCCAGCTTACGAACAAGTGATTTCTGTTGTTTCCTAAAAATGCGGGATAGTTGTTGTGCTATCAGATGCAAAACCGATGAGGAGACAAGCCTGGACTGTGTTTCTACAGAATCCCGTCCAGGAAAGAAAACCCTGAAAGGAGGACATTGTGGATTTGTGCCTTTAATTGTGCCTCCGTCCCGATGGAGGGCGAACGATGGCAGCCGTCAAAGTATACACGGTTACAGCGAAGGCTTCATCAAAGCTCAGCTCAAGTAAACACAGAGTATGTCAAGTGTTGTATTTTTAGCAACAAGTCATGTCTTTACGTCACTGTTCTGACATGGTTTGCTCTCGTAACCTAGACAAACAACTCCAGTGGCATTGATGCGCCACGCTAACCGTTAGCTAACGTTAGCTAGAGAGTCGGGATGCTCTGTTAGAGCTAAATAAACTCTCAACGCAATGATTTACAGTCCTTTAGCTCCTATTTTCAACTGAATAGAGTACAGAGACAATGTTGAGCTAATGCTCAGACCGATAAACGTATTTCTTGTTTGTAAAAAATTACACTTTTTGTTGTTTCATTTACGTTTTACACCGCAACTCAACTTTTTAGGAAGTGAGGTTGTAATATTAGTATGAGTAATAGTAAAGGTTAATTTATCAGTCTGAAGAGTTATCAGCAGTTGTATTACAGGAGAGAGGGTTTTTTACAGTAACTAACCATTTCAACTGTTTATCCCCTACATTTAGCTTACAATTACAACTACTTATCTATAAAATGTATCTAACTTTTAGCTAACTATTTCAACTGTTCAGTCGTTTATTTAAACTATTACTAGCTAACTGATTCATGTGTATAATAACTTGAAGCTGTTTTTAACTAACAATTTCAACTGTTTATCCGCTTCTTTAAGCTTACTATCACATATGTTTATTCATAAAATTTGCCAACTTTTAGCTAACTATTTCAACTTTTTAGCCATAAAATGTAGCTATTTTAAACTAACAATTTAAACTGTTTATCCCCAACTTCTACCTTACAATTACAACTGTTTCACCATGAAATGAACTAACTTTTTATTAACTATTTCAACTGTCAAGCCGATTCTTTAAACTTTTACTAGCTTACTGATTCATCTGTTTATTTTATCTAACAATTTCAACTGTATGTCCCCTTCTTTTAGCTTACTATTCCAATGGTTTATCAATAAAATGTACTAACTTTTAGCTAACTATTTCAGCTGTTTCGTTTCTTTCAACTATGACTAATTAACTTATTCAACAGTTTAGCTAAGTCTTTTAGCTAACTTTTAGCTAACTATTTCAACTGTTTGTCCATAACTTTAAGCTAATTTTAGCTAACCATTTCAACTGTTTTAGATTAATATTACAACTGTTTATCCATAAAGTTGAGCAACTTTTAGCTAACTATTTCAACTGTTGAGCCACTTCTTTAAACTATTACTAGTTAACTGATTTAGCAGTTTAGGCAATTCTTTCCGCTAATTTTGAGCTAAACATTTCAACTGTTTATCACCTAGTTTTAGGTTACTATAGCAACTGTTTATCCATAAAATGTAGCTAACGTTTAGCTCACAATTTCAACTGTTTAACCACTTCTTTTAACTATTACTAGCTTACTTTTTCAACTGTTTATCCATTTTTCTTTAGCTAAATGTTAGCTAACTAGTTAATACATTAGTTAATATATAGTTTTAAGTCCTTAAAAAGGTTCAGTTATCTCCTAAAACACCTGGTCACTGTAGCTTTTTTTAAACAAACAGGAGGAGATAGTGCGTATGTTGGGGACTACTTTCAGTGCCAGATTAATCCCCTTTTGGTGGTCCAGAGAGTATTTGTGGCAGCAGGACGCTGTTTGTGGGATTAACTCAAGATTAACAACAGTGTTCATGGTGATGAAGGATCAACAGTGAGGCTCATTGATGTGTTTTAATGGAGCTCAATGGTTCAAAGGAAGAATATTTATCAGGCTGTGATACTTGTTAGTAGACACATTCAGGTAAAAACAGGTTTTTACTGCTTTTAATTGGTCTGGTTCATTTTATTTTCAGTTCTGTTTTTCACCACTAAATGGTTGTTAAACTGTGAACTTTTTTTTGTAGAAAAAGGATTTTTGAGGCCTAAAATATTTCATTTTTAGACACCAGAATGTGTTTTGCTTGGTTGTATGTAAATTCTCAACCAGAAGGCTTCAGTATTGAAATGAAAACATTAACAGAAATGCTGAAAATACTTTTTCTCCTGGAGCTTTGGAGGTGTGGGTGCTGGTCCCTATACCTGTTTCATACATTTAACCAGAGGTGCCCTCAGTGTTAGCAGATTCATAGACAAAAAACCCACAAAAAACTAAACAACATAATTTAACTAAACAAATACCATTCAAAAGAAAAAGCTATCTAAGTGTATCAGAAATCTAATCTATATGAGCAAACATCTAAAATAAGTAAATGATAACTAAATACTAAACTTAAATAAATATTTCCTACACAGAATAATAAATTATATATCTTTCTGTCTCCTTGGTAACAAAAGTAAAGCTCCTCTCTGTTTTCTCCAAACACGGTTTCCTTTCCCTCATTAGAGCAATCAGCTCATGAGCTTTAGCTGGGCAGCAGCCATTTTGTGGTTTTGTAGTCTTTTTTACTGGACACCATGTTGGTTTTGTAGTCATTGTTGTAACCATGGAGATGGAATGTATCTCCTGTCATGGTTTGACTCTGTGATGTCATCAAAGGAACCGGCTTTGATGATGAATTCTAGAACCTTTAAGTACCTGATCAACAGAGAATCTTTCATTCCTATCAACGCCAGCGTTGCAGAACAGTCGGATCTACTTCAGAGACGAACTTCTACGAAAAACCAGTCTTCAACAGACCACCACAGTCTACTACAGACCACCACAGTCTACTACAGACCACCACAGTCTTCAACAGACAACAACAGTCTTCAATAGACTACAAAGTCTTCAACAGACGACAACAGTCTTCAATAGACTACAAAGTCTTCAACAGACAACAACAGTCTTCAATAGACTACAAAGTCTTCAACAGACGACCACAGTCTTCAACAGACGACAAAGTCTTCTTCCCACACGTCTACACTCTGCTACAGACGGTGCCATGGACAGAAGAAACAACCAGAGAAAAGGGGCCATCGCTCATCAGGACCAAAAGGTTCATCATCTCAAAGTGGCTCTTACTCGAGCTAACGATGAGCTCTACAGTCTGACAATTCAGATGAGCGACCTGGAGGTATTTAAGAAACAATCTCTGATTGAAAAGGAGAGTTTCTGCCGCAGCGTCAGCGAAGGTGAAGCCAAAACAAGCAGTCTGGAGAAACTTCTCGAGGTCACTAAAGACAGGATCAAACATCTTGAGAGCCTTCGAGAACTCAAAGAGACGGTGACCACGGCTGAAAGCCAAAAAAGCCGAGAGACCATCAAGAAACAGGAGACAGAAATCTCCCATCTGAAGAAAAGTCTCCAACTCCAGCTGAACAACAAAGGAGCTGAACTCCAGAAGAGTGAAGAAGCCTGGCAGGCTAAATACAACGCTCTGGAGGAGAAGTTCACCAAGAACCAGGCCAAGACACAGAACTGGGAGAAGCTGCAGATCGAATATAAGGAGAAGGTGAACCAGGTGGAAGAGCAAATCCACCAGAGGGACACTGAAATCCTGGATCTCTGCATGGAGAAAGAGGGTCTCTCTCAGACCCTCACAAAGACCAAGACCCTGCTCATCAGCAAAGAGGCTGAACTCCTCCAGACTGAGAAAGACTGGCAGGAGAAATACAACAATCTGGAGATGAAAACCACCAAAGACCTGGACCAGAAGGACCAGAGCTTGGAGACTCTTCAGGTTGAACACCAGAGGATGATGAACCAGGTGGAGGAGACAATCCACCAGAGGGACACTACAATCCTGGATCTCTGCAAGGAGAAAGAAGGTCTCTCTCAGACCCTCACAGAGACCCAAAACCAGCTCAGCAACAAAGAAGCTGAACTCCTCCAGAATGAGAAAGACTGGCAGGAGAAATACGAGGCTCTGGAGATGAAGACCACAGAAGACCTGGACCTGAAAGAACAGAGCTTGAAAACTCTTCAGGTCGAACACCAGAACAAGGTGAACCAGATGGAAGACCTGATCCAGCAGAGGGAGACTGAAATCCTGGATCTAATCAAGACAAAAGACAGTCTCTCTGAGAAGCAAACAGAGACCCAAAACCAGCTCATCAGCAAAAGAGCTGAACTCCTCCAGAGCAACGAGGCCTGGCAGGTTAAATACGACGCTCTGGAGGAGAAGACCACCAAAGACCTGGACCTGAAACAACAGAGCTTGGACACACTTCAGGCTGAGTACCAGAGGAAGGTGAACCAGGTGGAGAAACAGATCCACCTGATGGACACTGAGATCCTGGATCTCATCAAGACAAAGGCCGATGTCTCTGAGAAGCTCACAGAGACACAAAACCAGCTCATCAACAAAGAAGCTGAACTCCTCCAGAGCGAGAAAGACTGGGAGGTGAAATACGAAGCTCTGGAAGAGAAGACCTCCAAAGACCTGGACCAGCAAGTTCTGAGCTGGGAGACCAAAGTCCAACAGCTGGAGGACGAAAAGAAGGTCCTGGAGGACATCTGTCTCCAGATGAAGAAGAAGAGGAGAGGCTTCTTTGGCAAGAAGATGGAGGACAGACAGACCGAGTTGGAGAAGATGAAAAGAAAACTGCAGGAGAAGGAGACAAAGAAGAAGGAGAAGGAGGAGAAGACGGAGACGGGTTTCTTGAACCGGATGCACAAGAAGAAGACGTGTGACGGCGACAGAAAGGTGGAGGAGGCTGGTTCTTCAGCTGAGGCTGAACACCAGTAGCTACATCTTCCTCCACCCTTTCACCCCCCCTCCCTCATTCAGGGCGACACAGTGGCTCAGTGATTAGCACTGCAGCCTCACAGAGACACCTCCACCCTTCTGTCTGTGTGGAGTTTCTATATTCTCCCTGTGTCTGCGTTGGGTTTTCTCCTGGTACTCAGGTTTCCTCCCACTAAATCCCAAAAATATTCACTTTAGGCTGATTGGAAACTCTAAATTATCAACTTCAATCAATAATATCCATGTAAGGGTTTTCTCCTGGTGCTCAGGTTTCTCCCAAAAAAATTCATAGTCAATCTAAATTCCCCCCTAACTGAAAAAACATCAACAAAACAATACAAAATAAAAATAAATCATTAAATTAACACTCAAATATGTAAAATAATTATTGAAATGAATAATTTAAAAAATCAAATAAAAAATGTAATAAATGTTCAATGTCTCTGCCTCTCTGGTTTAATATAAACAGTATAAATACATTCTATGACATGATGGTGACTGTAAAGAAGAAGTACTGGTATCTGTTTAAGTTGTGATTTTAACAAAACTGAAGCTGATCAATAAAATGATCAATGTTACGTAGTAAAAGATGTTCCAAATTATATTTAAGGTTAACGACAGGAGCTGGTTCTGTAATAAACAAATATCTTCTACAGTAAAAACATGAGATCTTCATCACTGATGGTTTAGTGGATGTTTTTAATATTCAACAGTATACACTAGTAACTATTTAGCAGTCATTTAATTATAAATATACAGTTGTAAACTACTTAAATAAATAAATTCTCTGGTATATGCATTGTTTAAAGTGGGCCGGTATTAATTCATACGTAGTATTGGCACTTCTACATTTGACTCTGTGGCTAAAGTGACTTTTTGTCGTGGACCAGTGCTTTGTTTCTGCCCTCTGAACGATTCATAATCATCGTAGCCGTGTGAACACAAAATCAACGTAGAGAAAACATCTGGACGAGGTGACGCACGGAACGGGAAAGAAAAAAGTCCAATTTACTTCATGCAACTTTATTTTCATTCAGGGCGACACAGTGGCTCAGTGATTAGCACTGCAGCCTCACAGAGACACCTCCACCCTTCTGTCTGTGTGGAGTTTCTATATTCTCCCTGTGTCTGCGTTGGGTTTTTCCTGGTACTCAGGTTTCCTCCCGTGGCACAAACTGAAATCTCAAAAATATTCACTTTAGGCTGATTGGAAACTCTAAATTATCAACTTCAATCTAGCGTGAGCCTCTAATAAATCCATGTCCAGAGGACGTACAGACAAAATGAACTGTTAAGAATTTTTCTCATAGATATGAACATAGACTGTGTGTAACCGGCTAAGGGTTTTCTCCTGGTTTCTCCCCAAGAAAAAAATACATTCTAGTCATCAACTAATTGGACAATCTAAATTCCCCCCTAACAAAAAACATCAACAAATAAAACAAAATTAAATTAAAATAAATAATTTAATTAACACAAAAAATGTTTTAAATGAATAATTGAAAATCAAATAAAAAATGAAATAAATGTTCAATGTCTCTGCCTCTCTGGTTAAATATAAACAGTACTAAAACAATTGTATGACATGATGGTGACTGTAAAGAAGAAGTACTGGTTTCTGTTTTAAGTTGTGATTTTAACTAAACTGACGTCTTAAAAGATGTTCCTAAAGGTATTTAAGGCTAACGACAGGAGCTGGTTCTGTAATAAACAATAATATTCTACAGTAAAAAAACATGAGATCTTCATCACTGACGGGTTTATAATTATCTTTAATATTAGCATTATTTACCGGTTATATCATTTAATTATCACAGAGAGTTGTAAACTACTTAAACATGTTTTCTTTGTGAATGTGAATCTCTGGTTTACGTGTTGACTGATAACCAGTTAATCACTAACATCCTTCTCTTCTACTTCAGTTTTCTCACTGAGAGCTAAGTTGATGAACCTCAGTAAACAGAATCTACGTATGAACACTTTTAAAATGCAAAGTGTCTTTGTGAATAACTGCAGCTAGTCGGGGCTTTAATAATGTGACAAATCACAGACGTGTGAGAGTAAAGACACTGAAATAATAGATCCTGTCTCAATGTGCTCACGTCTGAATTTAAGTTTAGGACCATTTTTAAGACTATTTCTTATATATCTTTATCCATAATTAACAAGATTATAAAATTGAATGAAATGTTAGTGCATTATTTAGTGCAGCTACATAAAATACCAGAAAATCAACACTTTCAAGATAAATACTTTAATTAAAGTCACCTCTATAGCTCACTGATTAAAAATGGTGCATTCTGTCAACTGTGTTGAGCTGTAACACTGACGCGTCTCACCTTCTGTCACTTTCATGTTTATGTGTTACTTTAGAATTATAATGTTTTATGAGATTTTGAGGAAAACAAAGCTTGTGTTTTTTTTTAATTTGGCCTAAAAGTAATGATGATTTCTATAAATCTATAAATATGAAATAAAGTAAATGTCAGCCTTCCATTGATTTCCCTGCTCTCGACTACCAAACGGCCAAAAAGCTCAGAGGTAGTCGGATCAGCCTTTTAAAAGACATCATATAGTGTCAATGTAAAAGGATCCAATAACTGTAGAGCTGTTAATGAGGCTGTTATTAAAAAACAACATTGACAGTGATCAAATAAGCTTCTGCACGAGTGCTTTCCACCTTGTTTATGTTTCAGTTGAAAAATCCAGCGAGTTATTAACCAAAAAGATCAGAATTCAGCAGAAGCGACCGGTGCGGTCTGCAAGGAATATTTCTTTCTAATTTTGAGCTAACTATTTCAACTGTTTTCCACTTTTTTTTAGCCAACATTTATTTGATTATTTCAACTGTGTATCCATTAATGGAAGTTAGCTATTTAAACAGTTTATCCATAAAATAAAGCTAACTTTTAGCTAACTATATCAACCGTTTTGCCACATATTTTAACTATCCATAGTTTCTACGTGACGTCACGCCCCTTGGAGGGCAAAACATCGCTGTTCTCTGCTGCCCGCCAGCTTACGAACAAGTGATTTCTGTTGTTTCCTAAAAATGCGGGATAGTTGTTGTGCTATCAGATGCAAAACCGATGAGGAGGCAAGCCTGGACTGTGTTTCTACAGAATCCCGTCCAGGAAAGAAAACCCTGAAAGGAGGACATTGTGGATTTGTGCCTTTAATTGTGCCTCCGTCCCGATGGAGGGCGAACGATGGCGGTCGTCACAGTATACACGGTTACAGCGAACGCTTCATCAAAGCTCAGCTCAAGTAAACACAGAGTATGTCAAGTGTTGTATTTTTAGCAACAAGTCATGTCTTTACGTCACTGTTCTGACATGGTTTGCTCTCGTAACCTAGACAAACAACTCCAGTGGCATTGATGCGCCACGCTAACCGTTAGCTAACGTTAGCTAGAGAGTCGGGATGCTCTGTTAGAGCTAAATAAACTCTCAACGCAATGATTTACAGTCCTTTAGCTCCTATTTTCAACTGAATAGAGTACAGAGACAATGTTGAGCTAATGCTCAGACCGATAAACGTATTTCTTGTTTGTAAAAATTACACTTTTTGTTGTTTCATTTACGTTTTACACCGCAACTCAACTTTTTAGGAAGTGAGGTTGTAATATTAGTATGAGTAATAGTAAAGGTTAATTTATCAGTCTGAAGAGTTATCAGCAGTTGTATTACAGGAGAGAGGGTTTTTTACAGTAACTAACCATTTCAACTGTTTATCCCCTACATTTAGCTTACAATTACAACTACTTATCTATAAAATGTATCTAACTTTTAGCTAACTATTTCAACTGTTCAGTCGTTTATTTAAACTATTACTAGCTAACTGATTCATGTGTATAATAACTTGAAGCTGTTTTTAACTAACAATTTCAACTGTTTATCCGCTTCTTTAAGCTTACTATCACATATGTTTATTCATAAAATTTGCCAACTTTTAGCTAACTATTTCAACTTTTTAGCCATAAAATGTAGCTATTTTAAACTAACAATTTAAACTGTTTATCCCCAACTTCTACCTTACAATTACAACTGTTTCACCATAAAATGAACTAACTTTTTACTAACTATTTCAACTGTCAAGCCGATTCTTTAAACTTTTACTAGCTTACTGATTCATCTGTTTATTTTATCTAACAATTTCAACTGTATGTCCCCTTCTTTTAGCTTACTATTCCAATGGTTTATCAATAAAATGTACTAACTTTTAGCTAACTATTTCAGCTGTTTAGCCGTTTCTTTCAACTATGACTAATTAACTTATTCAACAGTTTAGCTAAGTCTTTTAGCTAACTTTTAGCTAACTATTTCAACTGTTTGTCCATAACTTTAAGCTAATTTTAACTAACCATTTCAACTGTTTTAGATTAATATTACAACTGTTTATCCATAAAGTTGAGCAACTTTTAGCTAACTATTTCAACTGTTGAGCCACTTCTTTAAACTATTACTAGTTAACTGATTTAGCAGTTTAGGCAAGCTAATTTTGAGCTAAACATTTCAACTGTTTATCACCTAGTTTTAGATTACTATAGCAACTGTTTATCCATAAAATGTAGCTAACGTTTAGCTCACAATTTCAACTGTTTAACCACTTCTTTTAACTATTACTAGCTTACTTTTTCAACTGTTTATCCATTTTTCTTTAGCTAAATGTTAGCTAACTAGTTAATATATTAGTTGATATATAGTTTTAAGTCCTTAAAAAGGTTCAGTTATCTCCTAAAACACCTGGTCACTGTATTTTTTAAAACAAACAGGAGGAGATAGTACGTATGTTGGGGACTACTTTCAGTGCCAGATTAATCCCCTTTTGGTGGTCCAGAGAGTATTTGTGGCAGCAGGACGCTGTTTGTGGGATTAACTCAAGATTAACAACAGTGTTCATGGTGATGAAGGATCAACAGTGAGGCTCATTGATGTGTTTTAATGGAGCTCAATGGTTCAAAGGAAGAATATTTATCAGGCTGTGATACTTGTTAGTAGACACATTCAGGTAAAAACAGGTTTTTACTGCTTTTAATTGGTCTGGTTCATTTTATTTTCAGTTCTGTTTTTCACTACTAAATGGTTGTTAAACTGTGAACTTTTTTTTGTAGAAAAAGGATTTTTGAGGCCTAAAATATTTTATTTTTAGACACCAGAATGTGTTTTGCTTGGTTGTATGTAAATTCTCAAACAGAAGGCTTCAGTATTGAAATGAAAACATTAACAGAAATGCTGAAAATACTTTTTCTCCTGGAGCTTTGGAGGTGTGGGTGCTGGTCCCTATACCTGTTTCATACATTTAACCAGAGGTGCCCTCAGTGTTAGCAGATTCATAGACAAAAAACCCACAAAAAACTAAACAACATAATTTAACTAAACAAATACCATTCAAAAGAAAAAGCTATCTAAGTGTATCAGAAATCTAATCTATACAAGCAAACATCTAAAATAAGTAAATGATAACTAAATACTAAACTTAAATAAATATTTCCTACACAGAATAATAAATTATATATCTTTCTGTCTCCTTGGTAACAAAAGTAAAGCTCCTCTCTGTTTTCTCCAAACACGGTTTCCTTTCCCTCATTAGAGCAATCAGCTCATGAGCTTTAGCTGGGCAGCAGCCATTTTGTGGTTTTGTAGTCTTTTTTACTGGACACCATGTTGGTTTTGTAGTCATTGTTGTAACCATGGAGATGGAATGTATCTCCTGTCATGGTTTGACTCTGTGATGTCATCAAAGGAACCGGCTTTGATGATGAATTCTAGAACCTTTAAGTACCTGATCAACAGAGAATCTTTCATTCCTATCAACGCCAGCGTTGCAGAACAGTCGGATCTACTTCAGAGACGAACTTCTACAAAAAAACAGTCTTCAACAGACCACCACAGTCTACTACAGACCACCACAGTCTACTACAGTCTACTACAGACCACCACAGTCTACTACAGACGACCACAGTCTTCAACAGACGACAAAGTCTTCAACAGACAACAAAAGTCTTCAATAGACTACAAAGTCTTCAACAGACAACAACAGTCTTCAACAGACTACAAAGTCTTCTTCCCACACGTCTACACTCTGCTACAGACGGTGCCATGGACAGAAGAAACAACCAGAGAAAAGGGGCCATCGCTCATCAGGACCAAAAGGTTCATCACCTCAAAGTGGCTCTTACTCGAGCTAACGATGAGCTCTACAGTCTGACAATTCAGATGAGCGACCTGGAGGTATTTAAGAAACAATCTCTGATTGAAAAGGAGAGTTTCTGCCGCAGCGTCAGCGAAGGTGAAGCCAAAACAAGCAGTCTGGAGAAACTTCTCGAGGTCACTAAAGACAGGATCAAACATCTTGAGAGCCTTCGAGAACTCAAAGAGACGGTGACCACGGCTGAAAGCCAAAAAAGCCGAGAGACCATCAAGAAACAGGAGACAGAAATCTCCCATCTGAAGAAAAGTCTCCAACTCCAGCTGAACAACAAAGGAGCTGAACTCCAGAAGAGTGAAGAAGCCTGGCAGGCTAAATACAACGCTCTGGAGGAGAAGTTCACCAAGAACCAGGCCAAGACACAGAACTGGGAGAAGCTGCAGATCGACTATAAGGAGAAGGTGAACCAGGTGGAAGAGCAAATCCACCAGAGGGACACTGAAATCCTGGATCTCTGCATGGAGAAAGAGGGTCTCTCTCAGACCCTCACAAAGACCAAGACCCTGCTCATCAGCAAAGAGGCTGAACTCCTCCAGACTGAGAAAGACTGGCAGGAGAAATTCAACAATCTGGAGATGAAAACCACCAAAGACCTGGACCAGAAGGACCAGAGCTTGGAGACTCTTCAGGTTGAACACCAGAGGATGATGAACCAGGTGGAGGAGACAATCCACCAGAGGGACACTACAATCCTGGATCTCTGCAAGGAGAAAGAAGGTCTCTCTCAGACCCTCACAGAGACCCAAAACCAGCTCAGCAACAAAGAAGCTGAACTCCTCCAGAATGAGAAAGACTGGCAGGAGAAATACGAGGCTCTGGAGATGAAGACCACAGAAGACCTGGACCTGAAAGAACAGAGCTTGAAAACTCTTCAGGTCGAACACCAGGACAAGGTGAACCAGATGGAAGACCTGATCCAGCAGAGGAGACTGAAATCCTGGATCTAATCAAGACAAAAGACAGTCTCTCTGAGAAGCAAACAGAGACCCAAAACCAGCTCATCAGCAAAAGAGCTGAACTCCTCCAGAGCAACGAGGCCTGGCAGGTTAAATACGACGCTCTGGAGGAGAAGACCACCAAAGACCTGGACCTGAAACAACAGAGCTTGGACACACTTCAGGCTGAGTACCAGAGGAAGGTGAACCAGGTGGAGAAACAGATCCACCTGATGGACACTGAGATCCTGGATCTCATCAAGACAAAGGCCGATGTCTCTGAGAAGCTCACAGAGACACAAAACCAGCTCATCAACAAAGAAGCTGAACTCCTCCAGAGCGAGAAAGACTGGGAGCTAAAATACGAAGCTCTGGAAGAGAAGACCTCCAAAGACCTGGACCAGCAAGTTCTGAGCTGGGAGACCAAAGTCCAACAGCTGGAGGACGAAAAGAAGGTCCTGGAGGACATCTGTCTCCAGATGAAGAAGAAGAGGAGAGGCTTCTTTGGCAAGAAGATGGAGGACAGACAGACCGAGTTGGAGAAGATGAAAAGAAAACTGCAGGAGAAGGAGACAAAGAAGAAGGAGAAGGAGGAGAAGACGGGTTTCTTGAACCGGATGCACAAGAAGAAGACGTGTGACGGCGACAGAAAGGTGGAGGAGGCTGGTTCTTCAGCTGAGGCTGAACACCAGTAGCTACATCTTCCTCCACCCTTTCACCCCCCCTCATTCAGGGCGACACAGTGGCTCAGTGATTAGCACTGCAGCCTCACAGAGACACCTCCACCCTTCTGTCTGTGTGGAGTTTCTATATTCTCCCTGTGTCTGCGTTGGGTTTTCTCCTGGTACTCAGGTTTCCTCCCACTAAATCCCAAAAATATTCACTTTAGGCTGATTGGAAATTCTAAATTATCAACTTCAATCAATAATATCCATGTAAGGGTTTTCTCCTGGTGCTCAGGTTTCTCCCAAAAAAATTCATAGTCAATCTTAATTCCCCCCTAACTGAAAAAACATCAACATAACAATACAAAATAAAAATCAATCATTAAATTAACACTCAAATATGTAAAATAATTATTTAAATGAATAATTTAAAAAATCAAATAAAAAATGTAATAAATGTTCAATGTCTCTGCCTCTCTGATTTAATATAAACAGTATAAATACATTCTATGACATGATGGTGACTGTAAAGAAGAAGTACTGGTTTCTGTTTAAGTTGTGATTTAAAACTGAAGCTGATCAATAAAATGATCAATGTTACGTAGTAAAAGATGTTCCAAATTATATTTAAGGTTAACGACAGGAGCTGGTTCTGTAATAAACAAATATCTTCTACAGTAAAAACATGAGATCTTCATCACTGATGGTTTAGTGGATGTTTTTAATATTCAACAGTATACACTAGTAACTATTTAGCAGTCATTTAATTATAAATATACAGTTGT